>NW_017670936.1:352288-397424 GCF_001879085.1 Nicotiana attenuata
TGACAAGTTGGTATCAGAGCTCTAGGTTCATAGGAGTCATGAATCACAAGCCGGTTTATAACTGTTAGGAAAATTCCACTTCAGTTGATTTCCTAGTCGTGCGAGATTTTTGATATCAAAATTCTAAACCTCTGCCTTCTATTCTCTCACAGATGGTGAGGACACGTGCCATCAGAGATGATCAAACACCCGCGCCCCCTGCTAGCGCCACCAGAGGTCGGGGTCGGGGTAGAGGCCGAGGACGCGCACGTGGTGCAGCCAGAGTACCCGCGCGAGCTGCCATAGAGGAGCCACCAGCAGCTCCAGCCGGAGCCCAGGCGCCTGATACGCCTACTGCTACTACTACTATAACTCTCTAGGAGACCCTTGCACAATTCATGAGCATGTACACCACTCTAGCTTAGGTAGGGTTGCTTCCCCTTGCTGCAGCCACATCTCAGGCCATGGGAGGAGCACAGACTCCCGCCGCCCGCACTCCTGAGAAGCGAGTGCATGTTGATCAAGTCCCAGAGATTATACCGGCACCGTCTGTAGCCCCAGTTCAGCCCGAGGATAGGGCAATAGCTTCAGAGGAGGAGCAGAGGAGGCTTGAGAGGTTCAAGAAGTACCAGCCTCCTACATTTAGTGGTCTAGCATCGGAGGAGTGCCACCGTATCCTCCGCACTATGGGTATATCAGGATTGAGTGGGGTTTCTTTCACTGCCTTCCAGCTTCAAGGAGCAGCCTACCAGTGGTGGCGTACTTTTGAGTTGGACAGTCCAGCTGAGGCAGCTTCCCTGACATGGACTCAATTTTCAGATATGTTCTCGAGAGAGTATGTCCCTCAGAGCCTCAGGGACGCATGGCGTTGTCATGACTCGGATTTACCACCGTCGGGATCGTGATGGCGCCTAACTCTTGAATGCTAGGCAAGCCAACAATTTCGGTTCTGACACATTAGTAATTAACTCAAACAGAAATAATTAATATCTAAAGCTAAACAGATATAAAGTGTGGAAGTGTTATAACAGTTCAAAAAAACTCCAACACACATCTACCCCAATGATCTGGTGTCACAATTCACAAACGTTTAAGAAGTTCTTCAAATACTGGTTTAAAAGAATTACAACTATTCTCGAAATGGAAAGAGACAAAAAATCTAATAAAAAGGGAGGGGGACTCCAGGGTCTGCGAACGCCGGCAGATCTACCTTGGATCTCCCGTGGACTGAAGGCAGCAACCTAAACTTTCATCACGAGGTCCGGCACCGAAATCTGCACAGAAAGTGCAGAGTGCAGTATTAGTACAACCAACCCCATGTACTGGTAAGTGTCGAGCCTAACCTAGGTGAAGTAGTGACGAGGCTTGGACACGACATCAATATAAACCTGTGCAGTTAAATCATATACGAGAAAACAGTAATAACAGAAACTTAATAAATAAAGATGGGAAGGGGAAACATGCTGCGGGGAATATCAGATTCTGACAGTAATTCAATAGAGAAGCAAAGTAAACACTATGTTTGAACCAACATAAATAGTGATATAGTAACACGTGCACGACATCGCCCTTCGTGCTTTTACTCTCGTCCACACCATAAGAAACGACAGAATCGGTATGGCATCACCCTTCGTGCATTAACTCTCATAATCGTGGCACGGCATCACCCTTCGTGAATTAACACTCACAAATATGGAACGACATTACCCTTCGTGCATTAACACTCACAAATATGGTATGGCATCACCCTTCATGCCTTAACACTCACAAATATGGCACGGCATCACCCTTCGTGCATTAACACTCACTCACAATATCGTGCACGGCATCACCCTTCGTGCTTTACACTCTTCCTCACCTAAACAATAGAAACAATAACATCCTGGCAAGGGAATCAATAATAACCAATCTCATTTCAACAGTTAACTTCACAATTTAAGTCTCAACTTGAGTCAATACTCAACAATTATCCAATACCAAGAAAAGTATCATAAGACTTTTTCAACATGGAGAATCATCAGTTTAAGCATGAACAATACGTAATAAGAGACACAACGGTCACAGTATAAGACTCACTTGCATGCTCAACATCAACATATAGATACTCGTCACTACACCTATACGTCGTACTCAACACTAACACGTAGCCAGTGGCGAAGCTAGGAATTTCTCCAAGGGTGTTCAAATTTAAAAGAAGTGGAAAAAATTCCGACAAAGGGTGTTCAATATGTGTTATACACTTTTAAATGAAATATTTTACGTATGTAAACAGTGCAATTTTTCAACGAAGGGTGGTCAGTTGACCACCCTTATCAATATGTGGCTTCGCCACTGCACGTAGCAATTAAGACAACAACACATATTCCCTCAAGCTAAGGTTAGACCAAACACTTACCTCGATTCTATGACTAAACTCAATCCTCAAATACCGCTTTTCCTTTAGTTTCCACTTCCAAACCGCCCGAATCTATGCATATTAACTAATTAACATCAATTAACGCTAAATAAACCAATTCTAATGCATGAGTATAGATTTCCCAATGTTTTCCCCAAAAAGTCAAAAACTGACCCCGGGCCCGCTTGGTCAAAACTCGAAGTTCGAACCAAAACCCGACTACCCATTCACCCACGAGCACAAATATGCAATTGGTTTTGAAATCCGACCTCAATTTGAGGTCTAAATTCCCAAATTTCAAAATTCCTAAATTCTACCCAAGAACACCCAATTTCCCATGAAAAATCCAAGATTTTGTGATGAAATCATGTAAAAAGATGAAACAGATTGAAGGAAATGAGTTAGAAATCGTTTACATATGATTTGGAGAAGAACTCTTCTTTGGAAAATCGCCTATGGGAGCTTAGGGTTTGAAAATTTGAGAGAATGAGTTGAAATCCCGTCTAAATTGTGTTTTGATCAGTTGCTGATGTCGCATTTGCGACCAGAGCTTCGCAATTGCGAAGCTCGCAAATGCGCGACAGGCATCGCAAATGCGAACCTGCTGCATGCCTGCTACTGTTGCAATTGCGATGGTTGTCCCTCCCTGATGACTTCGCAAATGCGAAGATATGTTCGCAAATGCAACCTATGCTGGCCCGGGTCATCTTCACAATTGCGATAAAACCCTCGTAATTGCCAAACCTGTGAAGCTCGCAAATGCGAAGCCTGATCTCGCAATTGCGAGATCAGAGGCCTGCAACAGATACGAGATGCAACAACAGATTTTCTAAGTCCAAACTCACTCTGTGGCCTATCCAAACCTCATACGAGCCCTCGGGCTCTAAACCAAATATGCATACAAGTCTTAAAGCATCATACCGACTTGCTCGTGTGATCAAATCGCCAAAATAACATCTTAAACAACGAATTTAACACCAAAACTCATGATTTTCTTATGAACACTTGAAATTTCTATTTTCACAATCGGACGTCCAAATCACGTCAAATCACTTTCGATTCACACCAAATTTCATAGATACGACTTAAATACCATATCAAAATTGTACCGGGCCCCAGAACCAAAATATGTGCCCGATACCGACGAGATCACACACTATTCCATTTCTAAAAATCCTTATATTTTCCAGCAAATAATTTTCTTCAAAAATTTATTCCTCGGGCTAGGGACCTCGAAATTCGATTCTAGGCATACGCCCAAGTCCCATATTTTACTACGGACCCTACGGGATCGTCAAATCACGGGTCCGGGTCCGTTTACCAAAAATGTTGGCCAAAGTTAACCTTAATCAATTTAAAAGGCAAAATTCAATATTTTTCTTAGATTTCACATAAAGGCTTTCCGAAAACGCGCCTGGACTGCGCACGTAAATCGAGGATAAAGAAAATGAGGTTTTCAAGGCCTCAGAACCCGGATTCGAATTATAAAACAAAAGATGACCCCTTGGGTCATCACATTCTCCACCTCTTAAACAATCATTCGTCCTCGAACGGACCTAGGAAAGTACCTAAGTCGGTGAAAAGATAGGGATATCGGCTCTACATATCGTACTCGGGCTCCCAGGTAGCTGCCTCTATAGGCTGACCTCTCCACTGAACACGAACCGAAGGATAACTCTTCGATCTCAACTGACGAACCTGCCGGTCTAGGATAGCTACCGGTTCCTCCTCATAGGTCAAATCTCCGTCCAACTGGAGTGTGCTGAAGTCTGACACGTGGGATGGATCGCCGTGATACTTCTGAAGCATGGACACATGAAACACTGGATGCACAACTGATAAACCCGGTGGCAATGCAAGTCTGTAAGCCACCTCTCCCACTCGATCAAGGATCTCAAAAGGTCCAATGAACCTAGGTTTTAGCTTGCCCTTCTTTCCAGATCTCATCACGCCCTTCATGGGCGACACTCGAAGCAACACCAACTCCCCGACTATGAATGGCACATCACGAACCTTACTGTCGGTATAACTCTTTTGCTTGGACTGAGCTGTACGAAGCCTATCCTGAATGATCTTAACCATGTACAAGGCATCCTGTACCAAATCTCTACCCAACAACCGAGCCTCCCCCGGCTCAAACCACCCAACTGGCGATCGACACCGTCTACCATATAATGCCTCATAAGGGGCCATCTGGATGCTCGACTGGTAGCTGTTGTTGTAGGCAAACTCTGCTAACGGCAAAAACTGATCCCAAGAACCTCCAAAGTCAATAACACAGGCGCGGAGCATATCCTCCAAAATCTGAATAGTACGCTCGGACTGACCGTCCGTCTGGGGATAAAATGTTGTGCTCAACTCGACCCGCGTACCCAACTCACGCTGAACTGCCCTCCAGAAATGCGAGGTAAACTGCATACCCCGATCCGAAATGATAGACACGGGCACACCATGTAGACGAACGATCTCCCGGATATATATCTTAGCTAACCGCTCTGAAGAATAGGAAACTGCCACAGGAATGAAATGCGCTGGCTTAATCAGCCTATCAACAATAACCCATACCGCATTGAACTTCCTCTAAGTCCGTGGGAGTCCAACAACAAATTCCATAGTGATACGCTCGCACTTCCACTCAGGAATCTCAATCTTCTGGAACAAAACAACCAGGTCTCTGATGCTCGTACTTTACCTGCTGACAATTCAAACATCGAGCTACATACGCAACAATATCCTACTTTATTCTTCTCCACCAGTAATGTTGCCGCAAGTCCTGATACATCTTGGCGGCGCCCGAATGGATAGAATACCGGGAACTATGGGCCTCCTCCAGAATCAACTCACGTAGTCCATCTACATTAGGAACACAAACTCGACCCTGCATCCTCAAAACTCCGTCATCTCCAACTGTAACCTACTTGGCACCACCGTGCTGCACTGTGTCTCTAAGGACAAGCAAATGAGGATCATCAAACTGCCGATCCCTGATCGCTCGAATAATGAAGACCGAGCGACTGTACAAGCTAGAACACCGCTGGGATCAGAGACATCCAACCTCATGAACTGATTGGCCAAAGCCTGAACATCCAAAGCAAGGGGTCTCTCACCGACTGGATTATATGCAAGGCTACCCATACTAGCCGACTTCCTACTCAAAGCATCGACCACCATATTGGCCTTCCCAGGATGATACAAGATGGTGATATCATAGTCTATCAATAGTTCCAACCACCTCCTCTGCCTCAAATTTAGTTCCTTCTGCTTGAACAAATACTGCAGACTCTTGTGATTCGTGAACACCTCACATGACACGCCATATAAATAATGCCTCCAAATCTTCAGCGCATGAACAATGGCTGCTAGCTCCAAATCATGAACTGGATAATTCTTCCCGTGAATCTTCAGCTGCCGCGAAAAATATGCAATAACCTTGCCATTCTGCATCAACACCGCACCAAGTCCAATACGAGATGCATCACAATATACTGTATATGGCCCTAAACCTGTGGGCAAAACCAACACCGGCGCCGTAGTCAAAGCTGTCTTGAGCTTCTGAAAGCTCGCCTCACACTCGTCCGACCACCTGAACGAGGCACTCTTCTGGGTCAACCTGGTCATCGGGGCTACTATATATGAAAACCCCTTCACAAACCGACGGTAATAACCCGCCAAACCCAAGAAACTCCGGATCTCTGTAGCTGATGTAGGTCTAGGCCAGTCCTTGACTACCTCAATCTTCTTAGGATCCACCTGAATACCCTCGGCTGATACAACGTGACCCAAGAAAGCAACTGAACTCAACCAAAACTCATATTTCAAAAACTTAGCATATAACTGACTGTCTCTCAGAGTCTGAAGAACGACTCGAAGATGCTGCTCATGCTCCTCTTGGCTGCGGGAGTAGATCAAAATATCATCAATGAAAACAATCACGAAGGAATCCAGATAGGGCTTGAACACCCGATTCATCAATTCCAAAAATAATGCTGGGGCATTTGTCAACCCAAATGACATCACTAGAAACTCGTAATGCCCGTACCGAGTGCGAAAAGCTGTCTTAGGGACATCGGACGCCCTAATCCTCAACTGATGGTAGTCAGATCTCAAATCAATCTTCGAAAATACCTTGGAACCCTGAAGCTGATCAAACAAATCATCAATCCTCGACAATGGATACTTGTTCTTGATGGTGAATTTGTTCAACTGCCGATAATCTATACGCATTCTCATCGATCCATCCTTCTTCTTAACAAACAACACCGGCGCACCCCAGGGCGAGACACTAGGTCTGATAAAGCCCTTATCAAGCAAGTCTTGCAACTGTTCTTTCAATTCTTTCAACTCTAGCGGGGCCACACGATATGGAGGAATAGAAATGGGCTGAGTGCCCGGAGCCAAATCAATGCAAAAGTCGATATCCTTGTTGTGTGGCATCCTCGACAGTTCTGCAGGAAATACCTCTGGAAACTCCCGAACAACTGGCACGGAATCCGTAGAAGGAACCTCACACTAGAATCACGAACATACGCCAAATTAGCCAAACACCCCTTCTCGACCATATGCCAAGCCTTCATATAAGAAATAACCCTGCTGATAGAATGACCAGAAGTCCCTCTCCACTACAATCGAGGCAACCCCGGCAAAGCTAAGGTCACGGTCTTGGCATGACAGTCTAATGTAGCGTGATAAGGTGATAACCAATCCATCCCTAAAATAATATTGAAATCAACCATATCGAGAAGTAGGAGGTATACACTAGTCTCAAGACCCCCAATAACAGCCACACACGAACGATAGACATGGTCTAAAATAATAGAATCCCCTACTAGCATGGACACATACACGGGAGCACTCAAAGAATCACGAGGCACAACCAGATATATGGCAAAATAAGATGACACATAGGAGTATGTAGATCCTCGATCAAATATAACTGAAGCATCTCTACTACAAATTGAAACTGTACCTGTGATAACTGCATTAGAGCCTCAGCCTCAGGCCTAGCTGGAATAGCATAACATCGGGGCTGGGCCCCACCAATCTGAACTACATCCCTGGGACGGCCTCCCGCTGGCTGGCCTCCACCTCTAGCGGCCAGACCTCCATCTCTAACACCTTTAGCTGCCTGACCCCTGCCCCTAGCTGGCTGAGCGGGCGGTTGAACACCCGGTGCCTGAACCATGGCACGAGAACCCTAATGCTGAGAACTGCCGATGCTCGAGGGCAAAATCTAGCAATGTGCCTCGGATCGGCACAAGTATAACAAGTCCTCGGCTGCTGGGACTGCTGACCCTGAAACTGACCCTGACGGCCTAAGTAACCACCCTGAAAACTCTGGAGCAGAGGTGCACTGATAGGAGCTGGTGGTGTACTGAAAGGTAGCTGATCAGAATACTGCATATGAGAACTACAGCCACCTGAAGCACCGTGAGAACCCTGAAGTGCTGAAAGAAATGGCCTGGGAGGATGGCCCCTACCAAAAGAATCCCTGCCTCTAGACGAGGCAGCACTGAACCTACCAAAATGACGAGGCGTCTAGTCAGACCCCTGACTGCTCCCTTGAGCTAGAACCATCTCAACCCGCCTGGCCACATTGGCGGCATCCTGGAAAGAAATCTCACTACCTGTCTCCTTAGCCTTCTACAATCTGATAGGCTGGGCGAGTCCCTGAATGAACCTCCTCACTCTCTCTCTCTCTCGGTGGGGAGTATAAGAAGAGCATGACGAGACAAACCAACAAACCTAGTCTCGTATTGGGTGACAGTCATAGAACCCTACTGAAGATGCTCGAACCATCTGCGATAGTCCTCTCTGAGTGACAGGAAGAAACTTCTCGAGAAAGAGAACTGGTCCCAAGTCAAGGCAGGCGAACCAACTGGTCTAGTCAACACAAAATCATTCCACTATCTCTTGGTGGACCCTATCATCTCGAATACAGCAAAGTCAACCCCATTGGTCTCTACTATCCCCATGTTCCGCAACACCTCGTGGAAGCGGTCAAGATAATCCTGGGGGTCCTCAGAAGTTGCCTCACTGTAATGAACCGGGAAAAGCTTGGTGAACTTATCCAACCTCAACAAAGCCTCAAAAGACATAGATGAGCCACCAACGACCTGAGCTGCAACAACTGGCTGAGCTACTCCCACTGGCTGAGCTGCTGAAGTTTGGAACTGAGGAGCCATCTGCTCCAGAGTGTAGGTAGCGGGAGTCTGAGCTCCTCCCCCAGCCTGAGAGACGGCTGGTGCTACAGGGAATATGCCAGTCTGATCTATGCTCTTCATAAGGCCCACTAGGCTGACCAGAGCATCCTAAAGTACCGGGGTAGCTATGAACCCCTCCAGAACCTGGGCTGGGCCCGCTAGAACGCTTGATGTGCCGGAGAATTTCAGCAGATTTAATACCAACTGCTTAGATTTTAGCTTGTTTTAAATGCAATTATCTTTTATACTTATGTAATTTTAATATTTTGCAGTGTATGAGGCTTGAGGACCCAAGAACATGGAAATGAAATCAAAAGGCCGCAAAAGGACAAGAAAAAGGCAAAACGCGATCGCAGTTGTGAAGATGCGGACCGCAAATCCAACATGCGGACCGCATACTGCTCAGAGGAACCGCAAAGCACAACAGTCTGTTGGCCAAATTCAAGCGCAAGAAATGCGGTCCATTATGCGACCGCATAATAGCTTTGCGGGCCGCATAATGGATCGCAAACTCCTTGTAGAAGTTGCTAAAGCTAGAAATACGATGATATTTTGCGGTCGCAAATCAACAATGCAGACCGCATAACCAAGATGCGATGACTACCTGGAAACTAGGGTTCGCGGTGCGATGGCTTTGACAGGAATGCGGACCGCATGTCTGTTATGCGACAGATATGCGGTCGCATAATTGAACTGGAGGGGCATTTTGTCCGAAATTGGTCCCGATTTTTAGCCCACTATAAATATTTTTGTTGGGTTTTTGTGGGGGCAGCTTGTCTTGTTTTTGAGCTACATTCCAACCTTTGAATATTCCCCTCTTTTGGAAGCTTTAGGAGTGAAGAATCTTGCACTTTGTAAGCTTTATGGCATTTAATATTCTCATCTTTTTGTATTTTAGCATGAGTAGCTAGCTTTAAATACTAAGGTTGTGGACCCTAAATGGGTGTTATGTTAATGGGTGTTTTTAACATTGAATATATATATATAGTGGTTGGTTGATATCTATTTATTTCTCATTCTTCATTTATTGTTGGTGGTAGCAAACATTAACAAGTGCCATTAAACTCTTTCTTTACTTGGAAAAGTGAGTTAGAGTTTGGTAGAAGTAAATATCAAAGACTCAAGGCTTTAAACCTTGTTTAATAGAATCGCTTAGGAATAAGTGAGTTTTATTTGGCATAAATTGATTAATCTTAATTGCAACTCTTATATATTTGGAAAAATCATAAAGAGGAAATACTACCCAACTATTGGAATATATTGGGTAGTCATTTAGAAATCATTTGCATATGGACCTTCCATTAGAAATATATCATATTAACACCGATAGCATTACATTCCATTGATGGGGACACAACCTTGGTTTCCTTTATCAAATTATTTACATTTCAAAGTTACAATTAGTTTTTTCTTCAATTCACAATCATATCATTCTCTTGTTACGTTAACCGAATAGAATTACGACTTAGGTCGAGTTACACACTACTCAAGCAAACTTTTCACACCATATTCCCTATGGGATTTGACCCCAACCTTGTTGGGTTATTATAATTGACATCGACCGCCTTACACTATTTAATTAAACTGTAATTTGAGCGTATCAAATTTTGGCGCCGTTGTCGGGGATCGTCTCTTCTTTGTTGAATGATGTGCAGGTAGAGAAATTGTTGAATGTCTTAAGGGAGCATAGGCAAGCTACTGGATGGACAATTGTGGATATCCGGGGGATTCCCGCCGGAATTTGCGAACACAAGATCCAATTGGAGAATGAGAGTAAACCAAGTGTAGAGCATCAATGAAGGTTAAACCCTTCAATGCAAGAGATGGCAAAGAAAGAAATCATCAAGTGGTTGGATGCCGGGGCAGTCTACCCTATTGCCGATAGTTCTTGGGTGAGCCCGGTGCAATGTGTGCCGAAAAAGGGAGGCATGACCGTGATTGAAAATGAGAAGAACGAGCTCATCCCAAAATGAACGCTGACCGGATGGAGGGTGTGTATGGATTACCGGAAGCTAAACAGTGCTACGTGCAAGGACCATTTCCCTATGCCTTTTATTGATCAAATGCTTGATCGGATAGTGGGAAGGTCATTCTATTGCTTCTTGGATGGATACTCCGACTACAATCAAATCAACATTGCATTGGAAGATCAGGAAAAGACAACATTCACTTGTCCATATGGGACGTTTGCATTTAGTCGGATGCCATTTGGGTTATGCAATGCTTCGGCCACTTTCCAAAGGTGTATGATGTCAATATTCTCCGATATGGTGGAGGATTTCTTAGAGGTATTCGTGGACGATTTCTCGGTCGTGGATGATTCTTTTGAGCATTGTCTAGACAACCTTAGACAAGTGCTTAAGAGATGTGAAGAAACGAACCTTATGCTAAATTGGGAAAAATGCCACTTCATGGTGGACGAGGGCATTGTTTTGGGCCACAAAATTTCCAAACATGGCATAGAAGTTGACCGGGCAAAGATCGAGATCATTTCCAAGCTTCCTCCACCTACTTCAGTTAAAGGTGTCCGGAGTTTCTTTGGGCATGCCGGATTCTATAGGCGTTTCATCAAGGATTTTTCCAAAATTGCAAATCCCATGTGCAAACTCCTTGAGAAAGATGCAAAATTTGTGTTCGGCGAAAAGTTCCTCAAAGCCTTTGAGGAATTGAAACAAAAGCTCACCACGACACCTATTATTGTCACACCCGATTGGTCTCTTCCATTCGAACTCATGTGTGATGCCAGTGGTGCAGCTATTGGGGCAGTGCTTGGCCAACATCATAACAAGGTTCTCCACCTGGTCTATTATGCAAGCAAGACACTCAATGGCGCGCAAATGAACTATACGGTGACTGAGCAAAAACTTTTTGCCATTGTCTATACCTTTGAGAAATTCCGAGCTTATATATTAGGATCCAAGGTGATAGTGTACACAGACCATGCTGCTCTTCGCTGTCTTATGGCAAAGAAGGATGCAAAGCCTAGGTTGATTCGGTGGGTCCTGTTGTTGCAAGAATTTGACTTCAAAGTCATAGATCGATAAGGGACGAAAAATCAAGTGGTGGATCATTTATCAAGGCTTGAAGAGGCAGGGAGACCAAAGGAAGATCTTGAAATCAACGATGCTTTCTCGAATGAACAAATATTGGCATTGTCTAACACTTTTGCTCCTTGGTACGCCGATATTTCTAATTACTTGGTTAGCAACCTTATTCCGGATGGATTGGAAGCTTATCAGAAGAAGAAGTTTTTGAGAGATTGTCGGCAATACTATTGGGAAGAACCATTCTTGTTCCGTGTTTATGCTGATAATATCATTAGAAGGTGTGTTCCAGAAGAGGAGATTATACCAATTCTAAAGGCATGCCACGACTCACCGGTCGGGGGTCACCATGGGGGCAATCGAACGGCGACAAAGGTGCTTGAATGTGGTTATTATTGGCCGTCGATTTATCATGATGCATATCAAATGGTCAAGGCTTGCGACCAATGTCAAAGGCAAGGATCAATTTCCAAGAGGCATGAAATGCCAATGCACTTTGTGATGGAGATCGAGATCTTTGATGTGTGGGGAATTGATTTTATGGGCCCCTTTGTAAGCTCATGTGGTATGAAATATATCTTGGTGGCTGTGGACTATGTGTCCAAATGGGTTGAAGCAATTGCCTTACCAAACAATGAGGCAAGGAGTGTGACCACATTCTTAAAGAAAAACATATTCACGCGATTTGGCACTCCTAGGGCCATTCTTAGTGATGGTGGGTCTCACTTCTGTAACAAGGCTTTCATGGGGCTACTAGAGAAATATGGCGTCAAGCATAAGGTGGCCATACCTTATCATCCCCAATGAAGTGGCCAAGTTGAAGTTTCTAACCGGGAGATAAAGAATATTCTAGCAAAGACTGTTAAAGCAAACAAGACCGACTGGTCAAGGAAGCTAGATGACGCGTTGTGGGCATACCGCACGACGTACAAAACTCCTATTGGCACTTCTCCTTATCGGTTAGTCTTCGGCAAGGCTTGTCATCTACCCTAGAACTGGAGCACAAAACCATATGGGCTTTAAAAAGGTTGAACTTGGACTGGGCTGAAGCTGCAAATTTGAGGTTAACACAACTCAATGAAATGGAGGAATTCCGTTTCCATGGATATGAAAGTGCAGCTGTGTACAAAGAAAGGATGAAGTTTGTCCACGACAAAAAGATCTTGAAAAGGGAGTTCAAGTCGGGTGACTTGGTTTTGCTCTTTAACTCAAGGCTCAAATTATTTCCTGGCAAGCTCAAATTGAAGTGGTCCGGTCAATTCGAGGTGGTAGATGTATCCCTTTTTGGAGCCGTGGAATTAGAATCGGAGGATGGGCTCTGAACCTTCAGAGTAAATGGCCAGCGAGTCAAGCACTACTTGGGCACGGATGGAGAAAAACACTTGGTGGAACAGTTGGCTCTCAAAGATGGTCCGTGCCCGACCAATGAGTGAATCCAAAGAAAGACCAACTTCGTCGTGCCGCGATGTTAAATCAAGCGCTTCATGGGAGGCAACCCATGTGGGGTAACACCCTTTTTGTCCTTTAAATTTTAACTTTTGTTAGATAGATTTTATTGAGCAATATAAAGTGTGTGTTAGAGTGAAGGTGATTCAAAATATCATAACACAGGATAAAATTGTGAGTGAAAGGTAAGAAAAGTCACCATGGGAAGTCTGCTACACATATGTGGTCGCATTTTGACTATGCGAACCGCATAGTGGTCAAAGACTTGGGCAGTGTGTTCAGCTAATATTGATGGTAGAAATGCGGTGGGGATGTGCACTTTGCGGACCGCATTTCAGCTATGCGATTGCACAAGTGCACCGCATTATTTAAATGAACAACTCAAGTTGAAAACACCCTATAACACTTATGCGATCGCATAAGGTATTATGCGGTGACTTATCCACCGCAAATTTCAAAGGTAAGTATTCTTATCCCTTCGCATATCAAAACCCACCAGCATTCAAACACTTTTAAACAAAACAAAAAAGCAATATCAGAAAGAAAACAAAACAAAACGAAAAAGGAGAAAGGAAAACGGCTAGTTCGAATTGAAAAGAGTAAACAACGGATCCCACTTGTTGAATTTATCTCCCAAATGTTCTAAATCCTCCATTCCTGGTATGTTCTCCTTTCCCGATTTCATCCCTGTAAATTTTAGTTTGAATTTTGTTGTGTGTTTTTCTGTTTTTGTTTCCTTTAGTGTTTGTTCCTTTTTCCTCTTCGTTATTTGGGTATCTGCTCGTAATTTAGGGGGGGGGGGGTTTGGATAATTAGTGAGGCTTGGGGTGCTGGGTAGTGAAATTAGGGTCACCATTGTAGAGGGAGGAGTTCAAAACGTTGAGGACGAAGACTTCTGCGGACTGCATAGTCGATTTGCGGCCTGCGTTGTTGCCGCATAAGAAACCCTAGGTGACTTGAGGAAGATGACAAAATGTGGAGGCTTTGCGATCGCATAAGTGATATGCGGACCGCAAAGCCACCGCATACTTAAACAGTTTCTGGCTTTTGTGTAACATGTTGTTTGCGGCTGATTTGCGATCGCAAATCCATCTTTGCGGTGGATTTTGCGATCGCATAGTGTGATGAACTTTCTAAGCAAATAGTTTTGCAATGGTTATGCGAACCGCATAATGGATATACGATCGCAAAACCTATCGCATAACTATCTCCTTTCAACAGCCAGAAGTTTTGCGACAGGTCTGCGGTCCGCATAGTGGTTATGCGACCGCATACCCTGTCGCATACTTGACTTTCTTCGTACTTTTTCTTCTTATGTCTGCTATGTTGCTCACATTTCATTTCTTTGCAAATATGGCTCCCAAGAAACATGTATCTTCCAAGAAAAGGGCCTCTACCAGTCGTCAAGAACAACCCAAGCGTTCACGACCGGAATCATCCTGACCTACTGCTACACATCCCTCCCAGTCTAATGAGGAGGAGACCTTGCTATCAGTCAACCTACAAGATGAGGCAAGAAGAAAAATAGGAGATGATTTCCAACTCCGGTTTGAGGTCGAGGGTTCCAGGAGTCTGTATAGAGAAGGGCTCACGAAACGGAAAATCCTGGAAGAGAAACAACTGAGTCTGAACGGGCTACAAGAGAAATACCCTCACATACTGGAGAACATCAAATCTAGAAACTGGGAGTGCTTCACTGAGCTGCCTGATGATTACAATGAAACATTGGTACGTGAATTTTATGCATCCTATGGAGCCTCCAGAACACCTCATCACAAACACAGCAAAGTATTCTGTGACTCTGTCTTGGTTTGGGGGAAGCAGGTGCTTTGTGACAATGCCACTATAAATGATTTATACTTTCAAACTAGGAACCGGGCACAGCGGAGTACGACACCAAATGGGCCAACAGAGATAGTAAGTGTGGTTAGATAGCCTCAGTGATAGCCAAGGGGACCCTTGCTTGGATTGACCCTCTGCACAAAATATTCAAGGAATCTCACACGGGAGGGTAGATTCTGGCTCACCTTTGTCACCTCTCGCTTGATACCGTCTTGAAATGAGAATGATATAAGCATTGAGAAAGCTCTTCTCATTGCATGCATTATCACCGGGATCAAAATTGATGTGGGTGACATTATCTCCCGAGAGTTAGGGGTCCGGGCCAACCAGACAGCCACGTCACTTCCATTCCCGTGCTTGATCACAGCCCGCTGTAAGGCTGTGAAAGTCCCTTCAATGCCACACACTGACAAGACAGGGAAAACGCTGAAGGATATTGATATCACACGTATTAGTGACGCGGTGCCCCAGGCTCCCCCAGAGGTTCAGATCCAGATTCCTGCTGATACAAAGATCCCAGACTCCCAGACTCATGTTTCTCCTCAAGCCACAGTGGCCTCCATTTCTACTCCACAGCCCACCTCTCAGGCCACCATTGCAAAGCCTTCTACTGCACTGCTAGCCATTTCGATGCTCGGTCTCTTAGCTCAACATGCAAATGCTAAGGTAGATCAGCTTATGAAGGACCTCCCCACACTCATCAGGCAGGCATTGACTCCTATCCAGTCCTCAGTGACAGCCCTACAACAACAACAAACATCTTGTGGGGATTGCCTGAAGCAGCTTGAGGTGCGGATTGAAAAGATAGAGCGGGGTGAGGTTGGACTCTTGCCAAAGCTCCGTGATCATGTTGCCACACTGAAGACTGAGCTCCACAAAATGCAATCTCTTGAGTTCGATCTATCCTCCCTCATGGCCAAGGAAGGTGAGCAGGGAGCAGGCACGGTAGTAGATCTTGATTTTTCCACCTTGATGACAGCTCCTGCACCTCAGACTGTCGGGGCTTCCCAGACTCCAGCTTCCCCTGCACATATTGACATCCTTTCTGAGGATGATTTCGGACACTCTACAGAGTCCGAAGGTAAGGAAACAGACGAGGGAGAGACTGATGAGGAGTCATGGTCCGAGGAGGATGATTGCCCTCAGGAGAAAGGCAAGCAGATTGCTGCCCCTACAGTTGCGGAGGAGGAACAAGCAGATGTTTAGAAGGCAATAGAACATTCGCTAGCAGACATGGTCGTCCAAGCAAATCCATCGACCACTCAGCCATCAGCGGGCGAGGCTAGCAGCTCATAGTGCCCAGCTCCAGTGTCGAGCCAGTTGGAGATCCCTCCTCCATCAGTGGAGGTCACTCCTCAGGCCGAGATCTTATCGGTCCCAGCTTCAGCATCAGAGGGTGACCCCACCATCATTCAGCCAGCTTCTGACTCCCATAGCGCTTAGTGCACCTCAGGGAGCCCCTAAACTCTGTCTTACATTCTTATGCATTAGGGACAATGCATGCTTTTCAGTTGAGGGTGGGATAGTTGTACAAACTTTTGAAATCCATGAACTGTTGTACATATTTTTGTGTTATATAAGCAAAATTCTCGGTAACGTTTGTACATACTTGTGTTGTCCTTATACATATGTTATCTTGGTGTGTGTATATATATATATATATGTATGTATGTATGTAAAAAAAACCAAAAACAAGTAGATAGTTGGATGCATGTTCATCTTTAGTAACTAGCAATGAATTCCCCTTGGTTTTTTTTCGTCGGGTTCTTTTCCAAGGGTATAATAGTAGAACCATGGCAGTAGGATGAAATATGTTGACCGGTTTGGTGTAATTGTCCAGTTTCAAGCATGTATGCCTGTAAATAGCCTATACCCTTCCACTAATATATAAAAAAAAGAGAAGAAATCAACTGTGTGAACTTGAGGCTCACTCTTTGACTCTATGTTTACCTAGAGCTATACATGTAAATATCGTGAAAGCTTCGAGTTGCCAAGTGTTGACTCGAGGGCTAAAACTATGTTGAGTCAAACAGTTCATGTGCCATGTATGTGAGCCTTTGTATAAATAATTCTTGTGTTTACTTCTGCCATCTAGAACTTGCCCGGTTGGTCTTTCGATGCTAATGATAATTACTGTTGGTTGGAGAAATGACCTTAGGCGGTCTTTGTGATATTGGAAAACCAGTTAGCCTTTCAAGCTACCCATTGTATAGATACTATCACTAGTTACCCCATTTGAGACTTTAGCCTTTTCTTTGGCCACCTCATTACAAACCTTTCCCCTTTTGTAAAATAATTCCCTCTTTTGAACTCGTCCCTCCTTGAACATTGAGAATGAGGCTAAAAGCCTAAGTTGGGGGTGTGGTGTCAAGACGGAAATTGGGAAGGTTGTACAGTGAGTGTAGGAAAGTATACCTCAAGATATTCATATGAAACTATTCAAGCTCCAAGAGAAAAATAAAAAATTTATACAAGAGAAACGAAGAAAAAGAAAAGAAAAAGAGATGTATGTATATATATAAATATGGAGCCTTGAAGAAAATTAGAGAGGTATTTAAGGTGGTTCAATGTTGAAAATTAGGGGCTAATAAGGGCTATGTGGTCCGAAAAGAAGCAAAGAGCAACAAGAAAGAAAAATGTGAGTAGTGTTCAAGGAGGGTGTAGTCACTTGTACCCAAATGTTTATCCGACCCTTCCCTAAACCTACATTACAAGCTTAAAAAGTCCTTATGGGATCTCCAACCGAACGTTCTTAGAATAAAGCGATGAATTAAAATAAGGGCAAGCCTATGGTATGGCATGTTGTAACACTTGAAACTCTTTTTGAGGTGAGTGGCTTTTTAAATCTGTCCCTTTTGTTGTCATTGTAAATATTGTGAGTTTGGGACTTCTTTCTAGTGAGGGCACATGAATTGTGAGGTTGGACAGAAGTTGAGTTCTTGAAGTCGAATGCAGGTGCACTCAGCTGAGAGTAACATTTTGTCAAATTGGTCGAGGCTAGAGGTTCACAAGTTGATTAGTTTCTTTGTAAATAACAATGGTTGTTCAGGAAGGGTAAATAGATGAAAATGCATGCTTGTAGTACTGATAACTAACACCGTCCACGGTCACTATTGTTTCATTTCATTTAGCTGGAGTCTAGAATAGGATAGTGTCATTTTAGTTGCTTGAGGACAAGCAAGAGTTTAAGTTGGGGGTGTTGATGTGCCGGAAAATTTCGGCACATTTAATACCAATTTCTTAGATTTATCTTGTTTTAAATGCAATTATCTTTTATACTTATGTAATTTTAATGTTTTGCAGTGTATGAGGCTTGAGGACCCAAGAACATGGAAATGAAATAAAAAAAACGCAAAAGGACAAGAAAGAGGCAAAACACGATTGCAGATGTGAAGATGCGGACCGCAAATCCAACATGCGGACCGCATATTGCTCAGAGGAACCACAAAGCACAACAGTCTGCTGGCCAAATTCAACCGCAAGAAATGCGGTCCATTATGCGACCGCATAACAAGTTTGCGGGCCACATAATGGATCGCAAACTCCTTGTAGAAGTTGCTGAAGCTGGAAATGCGGTGATATTATGCGGTCGCAAATCAACAATGCGGACCGCATAACCAAGATGCGGCGACTACCTGGAAACTAGGGTCCAAAGATGCGATGGCTTTGACAAGAATGCGGACCGCATTCTGTTATGCGACAGATATGCGGTCGCATAATTGACCTGGAGGGGCATTTTTGTCCGAAATTGATCCCGATTTTTTGCGCACTATAAATAGATTTATTTGGTTTTTGTGGGGGGCAGCTTGTCTTGTTTTTGAGCTACATTCCAACCTTTGAATATTCCCCTCTTTTGGAAGCTTTAGGAGTGAAGAATATTGCACTTTGTAAGCTTTATTGCATTTAATATTCTCATCTTTTTGTATTTTAGCATGAGTGGCTAGCTTTAAATACTAAGGTTGTGGACCCTAAATGGGTGTTATGTTAATGGGTGTTTAACATTGAATATATATATAATGTGTAAGGCCCCAAAAAATTTTGCTAGGCGATATAGGATTTCGGGGTGCCAGGTAGACTAATTGTAATATTTTATGTGCTTTAAATATGATGAAAATGAATTGGATGTGGTGAATAAGTGTATGAGTCATGAAATAAGTGATGTAAGGTCCAAAGGGAAGCCTAAGTCTAAGCCAAGTTGGAAAATTTCATAATAGGCTAAGATTTCAAATGAGTTTGCACAAGTCCTCACTTTGGACGAGCATATCTTCGTGTATATGAGGAGCTGTGGGATGCACAACCTATCAAATTAAAGCTCTTTGAGTCTGGTTTCCAACGCAACAAACCGTTCGTCATTTGGAGGTGTATACAGAAAGTTATGACCATTTTTGTGTCCCTTCCGTCTCCAGCGACGGGCGCTACCGTGGCGCCAGGAATTTTTGAGCTACTGGAATCAGCGCCACAGGCAGCGCCACCTGTGGCGCCCGAAACATTTTATATACACAATTTCAGGGTTCATTTTTACCCATTTCATTTGGACGAACTTTGGGTTCTTCTATCACCCTCTCAAGACCTTCAACTCCCCAAATCTTCAAGATTTTCAAGAACTACCTTTAAGAAGTCAAAGGAGGGTTTTGCAAAATTTCTTCCAACAGATTGAAGTTGCTTAAGTGTATTGGATCATTATAGTATCATTAAGGGGCGAAATTGAGGTATGTATGGCAATCTTTAACCTTTGTAAAGTCACCTTGTTTGGTGTACGAGTATTTGGCATGTGATACCTATGTGGACTATTTGTGAATTCTTGTGATGGATATGCCTTGAACGTTGTTGGTTAGTTTTGTACGAGTATTTGGTATGTGATACCTATGAGGACTATTTGTGAATTCTTGTGATTGATATGCCTTGAACGTTGTTGGTTAAGTCTCCCGATATAATGGTGTAAATAAATGGCAACAAACCAAGTGTGTGTGTGTGAATGTGTTTATGTGGTAAAAGCTGTGTAACAAATGAGGGAAAGAAATCGTGATTGATGCAATTGAAACAACTGTGGTAATATCGTATGTGACTTGTCGTGGGCAATTATCGTTGTGACTTAAATTGTCTGTTGTATATGATGGAAATGGTATTGATAGTTATGAAAATTCTTTGTGATTTGTTGTTGTTGTCGTGTGAAATATGATTTGTTGTTGTTGTTGTGTGAAATGTGATTGTTCGGTGGGATCGGGTTGCGCGCCGCAACACGAAGTAATAAGGTGTGGGTTGTGGTGATAAGGGTGGCCGAGGTAATAAGGGTGGAAAAGTGATCGAAATCACTATTGAAATGAAAATATGAGAAAGCTGTGAAATCATTGATGTGATGAAATAATGTTGAAAGGGGAAAAGGAGAGATTGTGAAACTTGTTTGGCTTTTGTTGTTCCTTTCATGTGCATTTGATTGTTGATTCTATTACTGTTTGTTACCTGTGTATTGACTGATTCTACTTGGGGTAAAGTTTGTATTGTTTGATTCTACTTGGGGTAAAGTTTGTATTGTTTGATTGTACTTGGGATAAAGTTTGTATTGTTTGATTCTACTTGGGGTAAAGTTTGTATTGTTTGATTTTACTTGGGGTAAAGTTTGTTCATACATACCAGTACAATTCAAATGTACTGACGTCCCTTTTGCCGGGGGCGCTACATTCCTGTTATGATTGTAGGTGGATCTATAGCAGGTACTCCAGTCCACCGACAGTAGCACCTCCTCCACTTTCCGTCAGCTGTATTGGTGAGCCCATTTCCTCTTGGGGCCCTGCGTGGCTCATGCCGCTTTCCTTCCCGGAGTCTTATTTTGGTATTTGTGTAATGTATAGCCGGAGCCTTGTTGCCGGCATTTCGATATTATTCTTCAGTTGTATTTAGAGGCTCCGTAGATAGGTTGTGGGTAGTGTCGGATATTGGAATTTAAAATAAAAATATTGATGTTTGGCAATGATGTATAAAACTTGTAATGCATTTAAATGGTGAATGAAGTTGCTAATGAAAATGAAATGGAAATCGTTAATGATATGTTTATAGAATTTGATTAATGGATTCCATCTCCTATTTATTCATGAATTAGTTTGGGTAGAATGAGACCTAACAGGCTTGCTCGGTCGGGTTTACTCGGTTGAGCGCCGGTTGCGCTCCTCGAATTTTGGGGCGTGACATAATGGTTGGTTGATATCTATTTATTTCTCATTCTTCATTTATTGTTGGTGGTTGGAAACATGAACAAATGCCATTAAACTCTTTCTTTACTTGGAAAAGTGAGTTAGAGTTTGGTAGAAGTAAATATCAAAGACTCAAGGCTTTAAACCTTGTTTAATAGAATCGCTTAGGAATAAGTGGGTTTTATTTGGCATAAATTGATTACTCTTAATTGCAACTCTTTTATATTTGGAAAAATCATAAAGAGGAAATACTACCCAACTATTGGAAAATATTGGGTAGTCATTTAGAAATTATTTGCATATCTAAAGGACCTTCCATTAGAAATATATCATATTAACACTGATAGCATTAAATTCCATTGATGGGGACACAACCTTGGTTTCCTTAATCAAATTATTTACATTCTCAAAGTTACAATTAGTTATTTCTTCGATTCATAATCACATCATTCTCTTGTTACGTTAACCGAATAGAATTACGACTTAAGTCGAGTTACACACTACTCAAGTAAACTTTTCACACCATATTTCCTGTGGGATTCGACCCCAACCTTGTTGGGTTATTATATTTGGCATCGACCGTCTTACACTATTTAATTAAAGTGTAATTTGAGCGTATCAACGGTCTGGGCCAGAACCTCATCGTCAAACTCTACCTGAGGCTCCACCACTGGTGCTGCTGCTCGAGCTCTGGCTGAGCCATGCCCCTTCCTCGGCCTCTAGCATGGCCTCGGCCTCGTCCTCTGCCCCTCGTAAGAGCCGCCACTAGGGTCTCGGGCTGTTGGTCAGCTGATGAACCGGCACGTGTTCTCTCCATCTGCGAAAGAACAGAGTGGAAGTTCAATTAGCATTGAGAAATCAAATCGCACGACAGAATAGAATAGATGTGAAGTTTTCCTATACTCTGTAGCCTCTGGGGGATAAGCACAGATGTCTCTGTACCGATCGCTCAGACTCTACCTAGATTGTTTGTGAATTGTGAGACCTAGGCAACCTAGTGCTCTGATACCAACTTGTCACGACCCGGATTTCCCACCGTCGGGATCGTGATGGTGCCTAACTCTTGAATTCTAGGCAAGCCAACAATTTCGGTTCTGACACATTAGTAATTAACTCAAACAGAAATAAATAATATCTAAAGCTAAACAGATATAAAGTGCGGAAGTGTTATAATAGTTCAAAAAAACTCCAACACACATCTACCCCAATAATCTGGTGTCACAATTCACAAACGTCTAAGAAGTTCTACAAATACTGGTTTAAAATAATTACAACTATTCTCGAAATGGAGAGAGACAGAAAATCTAAAATAGAGGGAGGGGGACTCCAGGGTCTGCGAACGCCGACAGATCTACCTTGGATCTCTCGTGAACATAAGGTAGCAATCCAAACTCTACTCACGAGGTTCGGCATCGAAATCTGCACAAAAAAGTGCAGAGTGTAGTATCGGTACAACCGACCCCATGTATTGGTAAGTGTCGAGCCTAACCTCGGCGAAGTAGTGACGAGGCTAGGACACGACATCAATATAAACCTGTGCAGTTAAATCATATACGAGAAAACAGTAATAACAGAAATTTAATAGATAAAGACGGGAAGGGGAAACATGCTGCGGAGAATATCAGATTCTGACAGTAATTCAATAGAGAAGCAAAGTAAAGACTATATTTGAACCAACAGAAATAATGATATAGTAACACGTGCATAGCATCACCCTCCATGCTCTTACTCTCGTCCTCACCATAAGAAATGATAGAAATGGCACGGCATCACCCTTCGTGCATTAACTCTCATAATCGTGGCACGACATTACCCTTCGTGCATTAACACTCACAAATATGGCACGGTGTTTACCTTGAAAATGGTAAGTACAATTAGATTAGATTTTGTGGTTCTAAAAATACGTGATTTATTTTTATGCTAGTTGTTAAGCAATGGATGTTAAGTGTATGACTAGAAAATAGGTTAAGAACTTGAAGGTAACATGTTAAGCAAACCGAATGGCTGAGAATCGGGGCCTCGAGCTGGCTAATACGGGGCCTCGAGGTCGAGCTATACCTTAGGCTGTGGATAGTCGGCGGGGAATTAACAGTTCTAAAGGCCTTGACGAGGGCTCTTTTATGATCAATGATGAGCAATAAATGAAGAACAATCAATGAAATACAATAAATGTAAGCAATAAATGTAAATAATAAGATCCAAGGAGAATATGTTTAAGTTAGAGAGCAGAGAATGTTCTTGTTCTTGTATTTAATGCAGAGTGTTGTATATTGTATGTGTTACAAATAAAAAGGATCCCCTTTATATATGACGGGAAATCCCAACATGGTACTGATGCATTTATTACAAAGAAATATAGCTGGTATAGATATTCGCTAGTTTGGTACAGACTAGTGCTTCTCTTGCGGGTTTTGTCAGCTTTGATCATGAGCTTTGGGAACTTCCCGCTCTCCCATGATAATCATTGATTTGCACTACCCCGAGGTCGAACGTTAGGAACCCTCAGGGTCGAACCTTGAGCCAAGCCTCGAGCCTTTGGAGACGCGCTTGCGAAGCGTTATAACGGCCATAAAATCGGGCCTTCTGATTTTTACCGTACACAGATAGTCCCCGCATTTCTTAGAATTAAAATGATAAGAAATGGTCCTGACTCTTGACTTTCTTGAACATCTCGTGATGGCGTCATGCTTGTGACGTCAGTGCTCCAAGCGACTGGAAACATCCTGTCAATCCATCTTCAGAGGCATTCATTGCACTGTCGGTTTATTCTCCCCAAGAGCGGTCATATCGTCGCCGATTCGTTTCCCAAAAAGCATTGATTGTGCCTAGCGGTATGTCTCCCAAAGGCATTCATTGCACCGTTGGTTATGCTACTGCCCTTCTATAAATGGGAGTTTTCTTGAATCAAAATCCATCCAGTCATTCTTCAATAGCTTTCAACTCCTTTCTTCTTTTCTTCCTCATCCAAACTTTGTTTTTCATGATTCGAGCTCGTGACCGTAAGGTCACACGACAACAGTTTTGCCAGTTATGCCATGGCTCCGTTTCAGAGCTCTTCCCCACTGAGTGGGATCGTACTGGTTTGTTGTTTTTGTTGTTGTTGTTGTTGGCCCGAAATGATGAGAGAGGGGCTTCAAATTGTTCTTGCATCAGAGGATATGTGGTCGTTAAACTGCTGTTCATCTCTCTTAACTTCAACCTGGTGTGGCACTTCACTCCCTTTGCTTTCTCCAGAGTGAAGTGGCCTCATCTACTAACTGTTGCATCCCATACCGGGGCAACGTCTCAAGAAGTGGCTTCACAATAGTAGTGCTGGCGAGACCCATACTAGCCAAATTTTTCACCAAGCCATAATTTTCCTGGCCTGTTAAGAGCTTTTGCTCGGTGGCGGGCTACGGCATCTTCTTCATCTTTTTCTGCTTCTTCATCTTTTTCTGCTTCGGAGGAGGTTCTCGAAGACGTCGTTTGGAAGATTGAAATGGGGTCCCCGAAGGAATGGTTCTCGTAGATATTGCTTCCGGGGATGTACCTCCGAGAGTAGATTAGACTTTAGCTGTTATTTTTTGCTTCTTTGTTTCTGTGTAAGGACCCTCTGTGGGCTTTTGTAATCATCGTTTATTAATACAAAATGTTTCTTCAATTTGTCTTTGATCTGTACTAGATTTCCCTTTGCCTGCGTTTGTAAAGAGTCTGAGCATGTGACTTTATCGATCGGTCCGAATACCGGGCCTGGGCGTAAGAATTTCCTTGGTTCTTGATTGGTAAATATGATATTCCCTGAAACCTTTTGCCGTTGCTCGGACCAATTCCGGATTGACTTGATACAAACATAGGCCGCCGGAACTAGTGCCTTTGAATTGAGTGGGACTGGGGCCTCGAATTTAAGAAGAAAATCTAACTCTCTTAGGCCCCGTTAACAGTCCTCGAGAGATGGAGTTATTTGACCACCTGAAAATAAAGACAGCCCTCGGACCTTTTTGAATAGTCCCCGAGTGAGAGTTTATCTGAACTCCGGCGACCTCAAAAACTTGCTTTGAAAAATGAAGACAGCCGTAAGGCATCATAGATAGACACCGGATGAGGATACGCTTGGACTCGAATGGCCCCTGGGCTAAAGTAGCCAAGAGAGCATTTAAATTGATCTAAAGGTGAAAATAGCCCTGAAGCTTTATTAACAAATCTCGAGAGAGAACCGGCTTGGGCCCAGGTAGTTCGAAGGCCAAGGAACTCGGGTGAATGACTCGCGCTTGCAACTGCAAAGGTCCTCGAGATTGGGTACCATCTCAAGGCCTAGGTTGACCCCCATATGGAGTCCGTTCTGTAATACCAAAGGTTCTCGAGATTGGGCACCATCTCGAGGCTAAATTGGTGTCGATGGCTCCTTAGAGCTTATATACGCTTTGACGGAGATCCTCGAGGTCAGGCACCACCTCGAGGCTTAGATTGATATTGATGGCTCCTTAGAGCCTATAATTACGGTAGCAAAGATCATTGAGATTGGGCACCATCTTGAGGCTGGATCGATACAGGAATCTCTGACTCCTCGAATGTTGTGCAACAGCTTCGCTTGTACGGCATGGCCATGAAGCATCCGGGATGGTCCCGTTAGTACACTATTCCGAAAGTGATAATGGCCTAGTCGGAATTAATTGGCCTCTAGAGTAGGCGGACAGTCGCCGCTTGCTCTATATATGAGTTTGTTTTTCCGTTATTTGGGGATTCCGCTATTTTGAGTGACTTCCCCTTTTATAGAGCTCTTCTTTCTTGCGCCAGTTTTCAGTTCAAAGCTTTCGCCCAAGTCTTCGTCTCCCCTTTCTTGTTTTACCATAATCATGGCTGCTACGCCCAAACCCATATGTCAAGGAGAGGAGAGCTCCGCCTCTGTTCCGAGTTCGATCGGTGGTACACCGCCGGTGTCCGGTAGGTTAGCCTCGAGGTGCTTTGTCTCGATGAGGGATTTTACGTTAGAGAGACCTCCCAATGTTCAGGATCATGCATTGAGGTTTATCTCCTCAATAGGGGAGGAACATCTCGAGGTAGTTAGAAAAGATTGCGGATGGGGAGAAAAGGTGGTACTGCAGGTACCCTCCCCGGAAGAGATCATCGTGGCTCAAGTCGAGGGGTTTCTGAACGTATATACGTACCCTTTTTACCTTGGGACCTCTTGATAGGGTCGTGCTTGAGTTTTGTAGAAGATATCAGGTTACCCTGGCACAGGTTCACCCGTCCTTTTGGAGAATAGTAATGACGATAAGGTACTTTGCAGATAAAGCCGGGCTCGAGTTCACCCTCAGTCATCTTATTAGATTGTACTGGCCTTTGCATTACCGGGGTCTGATTACCTTGCGACGTTGGTCCACCCGGTCCTTTTTCTGCCAATAATGAAGAGGATGGGGACAAGGGTGGATGAGTCGATTCGTCCGAGTGCGGATTGTCGATATTATCCCAGCAGAGTTCTTGCCATTTCCTGAGAAATGGAATTTCACAAGTAAGTGGTACACTCGTGTTATTACTATTTTGTCAATGGTGGAGGCAGGTTCCGTAAAGACGTTTTCTTTTCCTTCTCTTCAGCAATCCCGTGGCCGCCATGCAAGGTTCCCGACTTGGCGGATTGATCTCGGAAGCTTGCAGCCTGTTCGACTCATGATGAGCGTAAGTGAGACCTGTCCAAGGGTAGATGCGAGGCAAAACATCATGGTACGTGCTGTGTGGCTTGTTTTCTTAGAAAAGTACTTTATTTTGTGTGTACTAACTCCGTCAGTGCAGGCATCGGAGAATTTTTCAAGATGAGATCGTGCCCCCTCGGGAAGGAGGAAAGACCATCGGCTTCGGGGCAGAGGGTTGACAACAAACGGAAGGGGTACTCGATGGATGAGGGTGTTAATAGCGAGGCAAGCCCTGCTCGGAGGCTCAAAAAAGATGTATCAATTGAGCCCGCGGTATCTAAGGCTTCTAACTTTGGAAAAATGGTTCCTCCTCTGCCGCCGTCTTCCTTTCCCGTCGAAGGTACTTCGAGGGATAAAGATTTTCTGCAACCTCTTCCTTCTCCCGCTGAAGGTACTTCAAGGGAAATTTGAGGCCAGGGGCCGCCCAAATCGGTCGGGGTATCGAGCGACCGTGTTCCCATCGGGAGCGGTTCTTCTAGGGCCGATGAGACCAGGCCAGTAGGAGCGCTCAACCTTTGATGAGGCTCAGCGGCTCTATTCTATGGTGACTTTTGTTCGACTGTATTGGCTTTTCGGCTTTGTGCTCTCATTTTCTTATCGAGTATCCTTTTAATAGGCCTTTGACAAGCTTAAGTCTGAGTTGCTCCGCCGTGAAGCCAGGTTGCAAAAAGCCTTAGAAGAGGGGAAATCCCTCAGGCTTCTTTGGGATAAAAGGGCAAGGGAGCTGGTATACCTGCAGTACGAGGCGAGTCGAAGTCGGAACTACGAAAACTACCTCGAAAGATAGGTAACCTTCATTTTGGGGGGATGTACATCTCTTCTCTTGTCTTCGGAGATCAACATTTTGATACTTCAGTTGCAGAGGAAGATGGAAGCCTGGAACGCCTTTGGGGTGAAGTTGGTCAGGCCAAGCATAAGTGTACTGAGCTAAAGGCTCAGGCAGATGCCCAAGTCGTGGCCAAGAAAAATGCTTTGGCCAAGGCTTCCGCCCTCGAGGTGCAACTCTGAAATGCTCGTGAAAACAGCTCGGTCCAAACGAGCATGATTGCAAGGCTCGAGTCTGAGCTTCTGAAGATGAAGGCCGAAGTTGTGGACGCCCGAGTTGGAGATGAAGAGATCCGAATCAAGGCGGATAAGAAAGTGGCCGTCTATTTAAAGGATGTTGCCGATGCCCGGGCTGAGCTGAGAGAGGCCTCTGATCGGGAAAGCAGAAGCAACGAGTATGCTCGGTGCAAATCTCGGAGGGAAACTCTCAAAGAGATTCATGCTAGGGGCTTCGATCTCTCGGAGGAGATAGAGCAGGCGAAAGCGGATGAATACGACACCAAGTTCCTCTTATCTGATACCGAAGATAATGAGGAAGGGGCCGACGGGCCGTAGTCCCCGAGGGGTGCATAGACTAGGCCTTGCTTTCTCGATTCTTTGTACAGTGTTCTTGGAGAATTTTGTAAATGGAGCTTTGTACATATGTATAAAAGGAAGCCTTTTGGCTTCACCTTTCATGTATTTTCCTCTGCTTGCATACGTCTCTTTTGTTTTGGATTCATATGTCTGTCACTGTTTTTGGCCAGGTGAAATGGACTTTGAGGTAAAAAAAACCTTAGGTTTGTAATCGGCCCTGAGGCTCGTTGGGCTGGCTCGTAGGCTCTTACACATTTGCCCCTTAGGCGTTTTCTAGTTAACTGTTTCGGGCTCTATCTCCGAGTCGAATTTCGACTCGAGCTTACTGACCCTCAAGTTTTCGAATTTTTAAGCTGGCGTCTGGGCTCTTACGCGTTGGGTCGGTACGACCTTTAATATGGGATGGCGACAGTGGCTCTTACGCGTAGGGTCGGTACGACCTCTTGTATAGGCTTATTTTTCCCTTGTTGAAGTTTTTTGTGTTCGTCCGACTCATCGACGGTTCGATAAGAACCTCGATTGTGAGCTGATGATAGGCTATAATTACGTATTTTAGTCGATTATCACACTCTAATTTACTGCACTTTAGTTGAGTTTGCGCTTTAATCGCTAGTGTTTTGCACTACTTGTGTGTTTTATGCCTTGTAGGAGTGATTCCGAGCTATGTAGATATTATGGAATGAATTCAAGTGATTTGGAGCTTTGAAGTCTGATTAAAAGCCCAAGGAATTAAGCCGGGATCGTATTCGGGGATCAACGGATGATAGAGCAACGAAACGAAGAATCTAGTAGGCATATTGCATACTGTCTAGTAAAATGCAAATAACGTTTCGCTCAGAACTCAATTTGGGCTCCACAATTTATGGTTGGAAAGCTAACTCAAAGGACCACAACTTTCATATTTTACGTGTTTCCAAATTCGAAACAGAACAAGGTGAAAAATGCGCGACAAGTGCTCTGCGGTCAGATCCGTGGCCGCAGACAGAACATGGCCAAAATCCGCGGTTAGGTCCGCGGTCTAATCCGCGGCCGCGGACGTCTTATCCGGGAAAAGTGTCCTTTTTCGCATAGGAGAAGGTGTAGTTGTTTGGGCACAACCCTACTTGGTATATATACATGGAAAAACGGTATTTTAAGGACCTAGGACTTACTTTTGACATAATTTAGACCTAAGGAGGCCAAGGAGACCGGAGATTCGACCTAAGGAGGCAAGAACACACTGGGAGCAAGGCGGAGAATTCTTCCACGAGTTTTTCACTTCCTTCTTCCTATTTCCTTTATTGGTTATGAATTCTAGTATTGTATTTGTGCATACTATTATGAATAGCTAATTTGTTATCTATAGTTTTGATAGAACCTTTTGTAGGATGAATTCTTGTTATATTTGTATATAATTAAGCCGTTGGATTTCTTTACTTGTTCAACTACGTGTTTTTTGTTGTTGATTTAATGGCCATCAATTGACTGTGCCTATTTAGTGTGTACTGCTCGAGAGAAAGTACATGTTTAGGTAGTTGTTGAATAACATCACTCCTAACGTATGTGAGAGATCAATATGGAGGGCTTAAAAGCGGGATTAGAGATAACAAAACCTTGGTGCGAGCATAGTGAGCGGTGAATTAGTGCTAGCTAGTGTAGTTCGAGAGAATACATCTAGTAAATTGTGGTAGTTGCTCGAGAGAGAGCTACGACACTCAGAGTACTCACGATCGGTAGAGAATACTTAGGCGAAATTATAGAAGACGTAGCGGGAAGGATTCCGATAATTGGGGAAATCATAACTCTAGACCTCCTAATATTTTCTTCAACCCTTAGTATCCCTAGTTTTTAATTCACTTCTTTAATTGGTTAGTAATTAGTTAGACATAAAAATCTTAATATCTATAAGTTAGGAATTGTTCAATCTTGTCTTCTTGGTGACATTAAACAGCTATAGCTCAGCCTTAGTTCTCTGTGGGATTCGACTCCAGAATTCTAGACCGGATTATATTTGTAGCGACCGCTTATCCTTTTTAGGACTAGAGTTGGGCGTGATCAAATTTTGGCGCCGTTGCCGGGGAACTAACGGTGTAGCTGTAGGTGTACATATTGCTAGGTTACAAGTTTGAACTTTTATTTTTGTTTTTTTGTATTTGATTTTTTTTATTTTTGTTTTACTTGTTAATTGAGAAACATGGCATCCTGGAATTATGGGAATTTTGATGTTGGTGATTCTGCTTTTAATCCTTCTTATGCATATTGTGAAGAAAACCACCCATGGAAAAGTTATCAAAATATTTCCGAATGTGCACCAACTCAGTCTTATGTGTGGAATGTATGTGATATGTGTGGTGGACAAGATGGTCACTTTCATGGTTGTGCTTATATTTCTTATCTTTCCTCAACCCCTTACTTTGATGGTTCTTCTTTTTCTTGTGAAGTTAATAGGAACAAAGAACCCAGGGATGATGACTTGAAAGAGATCAAGGATATGCTAAGGTGCCTTGTGGAACAAAATGATGAGAAACAACTGCACATACAAAGGCAAGATGCTGCTATTCGCAACCTGGAGGCACAAGTGAGTCAACTAGTTGAGGTATTTAATGCTCAACCAGCCAATATTGTGGATAGTAGCCAAGAGAGCATGAATTAGATGTTGAAATTGAGGTGCTAATACAGGAGGACAGAGTAGAAAATCAACAATCTAACCAACTAGAATTTGAGGATGTTGATGTTGAAGAAGTAATACTAGAGTCAACCAAGGACGTTGAAGATACAAATTTAGTTGACTCTAGTGTGGCTGGTGTTGAAGAGGTTAAAAATCTTGAAGTTCATGTATTTGAGCATGTTGGACCTCATTCCAAACACTTCTCTACATTATGTTCAGACGGCAAAATGAAAATTCATCCTTATGAGCATAAAAAGGAGTCCAAGGAAGAGGTAGATGAGCCTTATATTTTAGATTTCTCAAGGTCATCTAGGCAAGGTGACACTCCTCGGTCGAGAGCCAAAAAGTGCATAAGATTTTATCTTATTTTTGGCTCGCATGAATTTGTACCGCCCTAAGAGCATAATCATAAGCTTGAAGCAAAACTCGGGGTTCAATTCATAAGCTCAAGGTGGAGACAAAAAGTGATTCATGTCGTGCCACGACGTTAAATCAAGCGTTTGTTGGGAGGCAACCCAACTATACTGCTTTTTTTTTTCTATTTTTTTAATTGTATTATTTTTATAGTGTCAATTTTTGATCTTCTAGGATCATGGAAAGCAAAGCTATTAGAAGGATGCAATAGCAAACCAAATGGTTAGAACTAAGTGTGAGGTACCCACACGAAGGACCAAGCTTGGGAGAGGTCTGAGTACTCCATGAGCTGCTAGTGCTTCGGCCTTTGGCCTACCAGGGGAGTCTCTTTTACCCTTTTATTAGTTATGGTGTGCATTGGGGACAATGCACAATTTTAAGTGTGGGGTGAGGAGATTGTCTGGGTGACTTTCTATGCTATTTTAGTTGTGTTAGTTTAATTGAATATTTTTTTTATTTTTTTAGAAAAACAAAAAAAAGATTGGACTTTTCCCGATGATGGATCTATTAGACAATTTTCTTGAGGGATTTAAGTCTAAAGAAAAAGACAAAAAGATTTTCTTTTGTTAGGTAGTGTAGCAATTACCCCTTGGTTTTTCTTTGTGCTGCGGTTCTTTTTCAAGGGTTTTGTTTGAACCGGGTGTAGTTAGTTTTTGTTTTTTTTTAGGAGTAGGAGCCAGTGTGAGATGAATTGAATTGAAGCAATATCTCTTGACTTTGTTATGCCTTGAGAATGGTGAGTACTTTGGTTGTGACGCTTAGGCTCAGTTTTTGACTCTTGTAGAAGTACCTTAAATTGTATGATCTTAACTTTGCTTAACTGCTTTGACTAGAGTGTCTTGATGAATCCAATTCTGAGTGAGTTATGTGCCATTTGTGTGTGAGGTTTGGGTGTTATTCTATGCATTGCATTTTGATGCCTAGAACTTGCCCCGTGTGTTTGGAAAGCGAAATTGTAGTTTTGTTCAGTCTTGGAAGTGATATAGGCATTTCATTGTTGAGCCATGTATGTATATTTTATCCGCCTAATTATTATGTATCGTAGTTAACCCCTTTGAGCCTGTAATCATGTTTCTTTGGCAACCACATTACAAGCCTTACCCATTTGTTTGAATTAACCATCTATTTGAACCTTCTAACCTCTCATGAGCACTTGAATTGTTATGCATTATGTAAAAGTTAAAGTGTGGGGTGGTCGGTTTGGCTTTTGAGTGGAACTAATAAAATAAGGAGAAAGGTGCACTGTTTTGAAAAAGTAAGAGCCACTTGAATTGGAAAAAAAGAAAAGAAAAGAAAAAAAATAGTTGTATAGTTATGAAAAAAAATATTCCTTGAGAAGTGGTGACTCTTGATGTGCTTAAAGAAGTATGGGATAATATACATTAATGTGAAGGTGGAGTTTGGTTTGACATAAGTATGGCGTTTGAATGTTAAAGTATATGTATTAAAGTGCTTAGGGAGGTGTAGTCACTCTTATATCTAAATGTATCCTACCCGTCCCGCAGCCTACATTACAACCAAATAAAGTCCTACTTGATCCTAGACTGAATGAGCTCGATTAGTAGAGTAGTACACTACGGGCAAGCCTATGGTGCATCTTTTGTGGCATATGAATGTTATTTCTTATAGTGAGTGAATTATTTCTATCTTGAGTTCCTAATTCGTCACACCAAGAATACTTAAAATTTGAGGTGAAGATGTTATCCTTTTGTGCTTAGTCTATTTTAGGTATTCTTGGTGTGATGAGTTAGGAAAATTGTTTAAAAAGGTCGTGTCTATATAAAGTGTAGTTTGATTGCTCGAGGAAGAGCAATTTAAGTGTGGGGTGTTGATGATAGGGTATAATAACGTATTTTAGTCGATTATCACACTCTAATTTACTGCACTTTAGTTGAGTTTGCACTTTAATCGCTAGTGTTTTGCACTAATTGTGTGTTTTATGCCTTGTAGGACTGATTCCGAGCTATGTAGATGTTACGAAATGAATTCAAATGATTTGGAGCTTTGAAGTCTGAGTAAAAGCCCAAGGAATTAAGCCGGGATCGTATTCGAGGATCAACGGATGATAGAGCAACGAAACGAAGAATCGAGTAGGCATATTGCACACTGTCTAGTAAAATGCACATAACATTTCGCTTAGAACTCCATTTGGGCTCCACAATATATGGTTGGAAAGCTAACTCAAAGGGATACAACTTCCATGTTTTACATTTTTCCAAATTCCAAAAATAACACAGTCAATAATGCGCGACAAGTGCTCCACGGTCAGATTCGCGGCCGCGACAGAACATGGCCAAAATCCACGGTCAGGTCCGCGGTCCAATTCGCGGCCGCGGACGTCCTGTCCTGGAAAAGTATCCTGTTTCGCATAGGAGAAGGTGTAATTGTTTGGGCACAACCCTACTTGGTATATATGCATGGAAAACGGTATTTTGAGGACCTTGGACATACTTTTGACATAATTTAGACCTAAGGAGGCCAAGGAGACCGGAGATTCGACCTAAGGAGGCAAGAACACACTGGGAGCAAGGCGGAGAATTCTTCCACGAGTTTTTCACTTCCTTCTTCCTATTTCTTTATTGGTTATGAATTCTATATTGTATTTTTGCATACTATTATGAATAGCTAATTTTTTATCTAGAGTTTTGATAGAAACTTTTGTAGGATGAATTCTTGTTATATTTGTTTATAATTAAGCCGTTGGATTTCTCTACTTGTTCAACTACATGTTTGTTGTTGTTGATTGAATGGCCATCAATTGACTGTGCCTATGTAGTGTGTACTGCTCGAGAAAGAGTACATATTTAGGTAGTTGTTGAATAAAATCACTCCTAACGTATGTGAGAGATCAATATGGAGGGTTTAAAGGCGGGATTAGAGATAACGAAACCTTGGTGCGAGCATAGTGAGCTGTGAATTAGTGCTAGCTAGTGTAGTTCGAGAGAATACATCTAGTAAATTGTGGTAGTTGCTCGAAAGAGAGCTACGATACTCAGAGTACTCACGATCGGTAGAGAATACTTAGGCAAAATTATAGAAGATGTAGCGGGAAGGATTTCGACAATTGGGGAAATAATGGCTCTAGACCTCCTAATCTTTTCTCCAACCCTTAGTAGCCCTAGTTTTTTATTTACTTCTTTAATTTGTTAGTTAATGAGTTAGACATAAAAAATTTAATATCTATAAGTTAGGAATTGTTCGATCTTATCATTTTAGTGATATTAAACAGCTATAGCTAAGCCTTAGTTCTCTGTGGGATTCGACTCCGGACTTTTAGACCAGATTATATTTGCAGCGACCGCTTATCCTTTTTAGGACTAGAGTTGGGCGTGATCATGAGCCATTATGCGACGATGGACGAGTACCTCGGGAGGTTTCGCTCGATGGCTGAATGTTTCGAAGCCTGTTGTTCGGAGCTGACATGGTCGAAGCACTTTTGTTTATGCCGGGGGTAGCCTAATTAACCGGTTCTTTTTGAAGTTTTTCGAAGTAATTGAAGGCCTGTGATTTTATTGCGATGGTCGTGCATCCCCGAATCGCGTGAGTTTGGCCGGAGCCTTGTGACCGTAGTCATCGTGTTTGGTCGTAGCCTTTCATTCCCCGAGTGAAGTAGTTTCGGCGTTTATATCGAGGGTATGCCTTTTTAGGGGTCTTACAAGTTCGAATATATAGCCTTAACTTTAAGATCGGGATGATGCTTTTTGTAAGGTCTTATAAATTTTAACATGCCTTACTTGAGGTCTTACAGATTTGGTTACTTGGTACAAGTATAATTCATGCCTTGCTTGAGGTCTTACATATTTTGATTACTTGGTACAAGTATAATTCATGCCTTGCTTGAGGTCTTACAGATTTGGTTACTTGGTACAAGTATAATTCATGCCTTGCTTGAGGTCTTACAGATTTGGTATTGCCTCGTGAAGGTCTTATGAGCTCGAGGTTGCCCGCAGGGGGTCTTATAGCCTCGGGTTGACAATCGATGGGGCGATCGTCGGTGATAGTCCCCGAGACATCGAGAGTTTCTTGGCTTTGGAGCCGTTTTGCATAAACTTGGATTTGCCTCATTGAGGGCTTACTAGTTCGAAGTTTCTCATGTGACTTCAAGTTTTTGACATCAATCCCCGAGTGTTCGGGAAATTTCTGGCTCTAGAGTTGTTTCTTGAAAAAATAGCGGATTTCTTCGAAGCGCAAAGTGTTTTGATGGAAAAAATATTCCTTGATTACTTGGCACAAGTATATTTCGTCGTCCAGGGTTTAACTATTCTATGCGGACACGGTTCATTCGACCGTTTGGCCCGATACATCATTTTCCTACTGAGACCCTTTTTGGCTTATCTTGACTTCTTCGGGGGGATGATCTCCCGGGGGGATGCCCCCCAGTATTCGAGGTTGATTGAAGAGAAGCCTTGAATACTTGTTAAGTTCTCCTCAGGTAGCATATCGATGTTGCCTCGTTAAAATCCTTGCCGGTAAAACCCTTCTTGGGATAAAACCCGATCGAAGGAAAAGAATGCAACGCATGCTTTAAAACCTGAGGTCTTCATGCTGGAAAGCGCTTCGGTTGTTCTGATCGGACACCTGTACACAGGTTAGTGTAAGATGTGAAATAAAAGGGGAAAAGATCATACCTTAGTGGTGATAGCGCTTCAAGCCTTGATGTGCTTCAAACATTTGCTCTGGGGACGCGGTACGGTCCTTACTTGTCTATTCGGGTGTAGCCGAGAATGTATCTTGTGATTGCTACTTCCCTGTATGTTTGTCCTTTAGCTCCTTTGATGTTGAAGGCGTCGTTGCCGGCGCCACATCGTGTATCGCGAACATTTCTTTTGATGCATGTTGTTCCCCGTACAAGGTTTTTATTCCGCCCTTTGTTGGAAATTTCATCATTTGATGAAGAGTTGATGGTACTACTCTCATGCAGTGTATCCATGGCCTTCCGAGTAAGGCATTGTATCTCATGTCTCCTTCGATGACATGAAACTTGGCACTTTGGGTCGTGCCGGCAACGTTGACCGGGAGGGTGATTTCTCTTTTCGTTGTCTCGCTCGCCATGTTGAATCCGTTAAGGATTCGAGAGGCGGGCACAATCTGGTCGAGCAGTCCGAGCTGCTCCAACACCCTCGACTTGATAATGTTGGCCGAGCTACCTGGATCCACAAGGACACGTTTAACTTGAAATGTATTTACAAGAAAAGAGATTACCAGTGCATCGTTATGAGGCTGAGACAGGGTCTCGATGCCCTCGTCACTGAATGTGAGAGTGTCCTCGGGTATGTAACCCCGAGTTAGCTTCTCCGTGGTGATGGATATTTTTGTTCGTTTGACGATGGGTTCCTGTGGGATGTCGACTCCTCAAACAATCATGTGGATGACATGTTGTGGTTCTTTTATTTCATTATTTTTGTTCGCCTCTCTTTCCCGAAATTGATTTTCGTCTCGGTCGCTGAGGAACTCTCGGAGGTGCCCTTTGCTGGGTAGTCAGGCTACTTCCTCTCGGAGCTGTCTGCAGTCTTCGGTCCTGTGGCCATACGTGCCATGGAACTCGCACACCAGGTTGGGGTTCCTTTGTGATGGATCTGATTGTATGGGTTTTGGCCACCTGGTTTCTCTGATTTTACCGATGGCAGAGACGATGTCTGAAACGTCAATGTTGAAGTTGTATTCGGTCAATCGGGGTGCCTCTGTCGGTCCTGTGTGTTTGTCGAATCCGGCTCTGCTTACGAGTCCCCGAGGATTCTGACCTCGATCTATCCTTCGGTCATTTCGGGGTATGTTACGCCTTGGGGCGTTTCATCTATCTTCAGTGTATGGTTGGTACCTTTCCTTGTTTGGTTTTGGCTCCTTTGCTAGAAGCCTGCTAGGATATACTGAGCCTGAGCGGGCTCCTAGTTGGTCGTCCTCGACCCTGATCTTCGATTGGTATCGGTTGTGGACATCCGACCAGGTCACGGCGGGATATTCAACCAAGTTCTGCTTCAGCTGCTTCGAAGCTACTGAGCTTCGCTCGTTCAAACCTTGAGTGAAGGCCTATACGGCCCAGTCGTCGTAGACTGGTGGTAATTCCATTCACTCCATTTGAAAGTGAGACACAAACTCCCGCAACATCTCGTTTTCTCTTTGTTTGATTTTGAAGATGTCGGATTTCCTTGTAGATACCTTGATGGCGCCGGCATGTGCCTTTATGAAAGAATCTGCCAGCATGGCGAATGAGTCTATTGAATTTGGGGCAAGGTTGTGGTACCACATCATGGCCCCTTCGAAAGTGTTTCTCCAAACTTGTTTAGTAGGACGGACTCAATCTCGTTGTCCTTTAGGTCATTGCCCTTCACTGCACAAGTGTAAGCGCTGACGTGCTCGTTGGGGTCCGAGGTTCCGTTGTATTTCGAAAGATTGGGCATTCTAAACTTCTTCGGGATGGGTTTTGGAGCAGCATCTTATGGGAATGACTTTTGTACGAACTTCTTCGAATCTACACCCATCAGGATTGAGGGGTGCGCCCGGAATTTGATCAACCCTAGAATTGTAAGATTCCACCTTTTTGTCATTGGCTTCTATCTTCTTCTCGCCCGATTCAATCCTCTTGGTGAGGTCCTCGCGCATCTTTATGATAGCAGGGTCGGCTGCTGACCTGTTGTTGCTTGATCTTTCTGGCACTTCTTCGGCTTGAGGGGCCGCCTCCGGTGCTGCTGTGCTTGGAGTTTTTTGGTGGATTTGCAGTTGAGAAATCGCCAGTTGTTGTGCCTGCAACATCTCAAAAATGACATGAAGGCTAACCTCTTGCTCCTCCCGAGCCGGGGTTTTCTGAGCTTCTTGTTGATTCTCTTGGCGTATACTCATGTCGGTATGGGAGCTTATATCGACGTGTTGGGCGTTGCGCGAGACCACGTCCACGGGAATTGGTTCTGGTGCATCCTCAGGGTTTCGTGGTGGTACACCAATACCTGGAACACCTACACCATTCTCTCCATGGTCCTCAGGACCGTTGTTCTCCTGTGCATTCACTGAGTTTAACATTTTGACCTGAAATCAAATATACTTTGGACAAGAAAAAGCGTGAAAGATAACTTGCGTTATGTAGTAAACCAGCAAGAAAATAATCACTATTATTTTTAGCCCCACGGTGGGCGCCAAACTGTTTACCTTGAAAATGGTAAGTACAATTAGATTTGATTTTGTGTTTCTAAAAATACGTGATTTATTTTTATGCTAGTTGTTAAGTAATGGATGCTAAGTGTGTGACTAGAAAATAGGTTAAGAGCTTGAAGGTAACATGTTAAGCAAACTGAATGGCTGAGAATCGGGGCCTCGGGGTCGAGCTATACGTTAGGCTGTGGACAGTTGGCGGGGAATTAACAGTTCTAAAGGCCTTGATGAGGGCTCTATTTTACTTCTGCGTTTTCCTATGCCAAAAGTGGACATGCTTCTATGCCCTTGGCAAGTTGAACAATTGCAGAAAGAATTTAATAGTTGTGAACCAAATTTTGAGAGATTGCAACATGAAGTGTCGTATAATCTTCCTGGTAAAAAACGGACATTATTGGTGATTAATCCCATGGCTTCTCAACAATGAATTCAATAACCTCTTCGCTTCTCCAATGAACCGTTCTGGCCAGATTTGTCAATACCCATAATCAGGAGTCAATTCAATCATAAAAGATCAATTGTTTAATCCTTTTATTGACCAGTCAAATTGATCAAGCCATTAAATTATCACTGCAATTCTTCCCAATTTCTTGATCTTAATTGGTAATGCCACAATATGTGTCACTCTCGTTTCGTGTTTAATTAATATCGACTTTCATGTTTAGAATCATTATTGTCGAGACTATTCCTCTGTCTCCGACATATATTAATATGAACGCAGAAAATAAATATAAGTTCCTTAAGATTGTTGGTACTCTGTGTTCGAAACCAAAAAATTTTGTAAAGTAAAAGAGAAACATAAATGCATAGGAAGAACAAAATTAAATCCGAGCCCACTGAATTCACAGTGTATCTTTAAGGAACTTAATCCCTCCTACTACCCAAGGTTTAGGATTATTTCCTCTCATGATAGAATGGATTATCCACACTGGTGTAGCGGTACCTCAAACCCTACTGTTTCAGCAAACGCAATAAGGCGGAGCAAATCATGACACTTATATATTTTTTTGGAAAAATAATGCAAAAAAAAAAAAAATGGGAGAATTTCAGAATTTTCATGTTTTAAAAATGAGGCCAAGCCTCAAAATTTATAGTGAGATGGAGAGGTGTAATCCAAAAAGTGCCTCTTCCATTTCCCATTCACACCCTTTAAAGAAAAACCCAACAACAACAGCATTATGCTCTTTCATTTGCGTGCCAATGAAGCAAAAATTGCACTTCTCACATGCTCAATTCTACTGCTGTGCTTTTTCATTTTGCTCCTGGAATGTATCCAGTCATGAGCTTTAAAAAATAGCTATCAACAACTTTTCTTCCAATCCATTTATTGAGGGGAGGAATTTACCTTCATACTTTTCATCCCAATTGCATTTCAACAGGCATCTCTTCACGCTCGACAAAAGTAAATTTAATAAGATAAATTAAATATAAAAAGAGCAAGTTGTTTGAGAAAGGTTGCTGCTCCGATCCTTTTTGCATCCTAGTATCCTTCCAACAATAGTAGAAGCAAGCAAACTGTAGTAATAGCACAGAAGTCATAACATTCAATATTCCAGTTGTCAAGGCAATAAGAAAAAATGGTATGCATAGTCAATAATTCATTAAATTTTGTAACTTTCACCTAAGAAAGTCAGCAGGCAGGCCGCGAAATTAATGACAACAAAAAAAATGTCTTTTCCTGAAATTAATCAGACTCAACTGAAATGCAGTTCAATGGAGCTGGACACATTCGTTTAAAGAGCAAATTTGCTACTTCCACTGTAAAAATTAAGGTTGGAATTGACAAAATAAACAAATCATTACATGGACAAGTTACACATTCTCTGGAAAGGAAAAAAAACCACCAGAATAAAGCAAAAATCTTAAATGTAGCCAAAAACGCTGGTAAAACCAACAGGAGAGGGAGGACTACAGCCAACTAAGATGTTCTGCAGAATGCACAGAATCTGATAGTAAAAACATCTCTTAGTTTTTAGGCTACAGAGTTGAAGAAGTTGTAGATTTTCTCATCTTTTCATCTTTATAACGAGGAAGATGAAATTGCGAACGAAGATGCTAGCTGAGCAAATGCTGGAACAGCACACTACCTGTAAGGTTTCAACCATGGAAAAGCTACTTTAAACAAAATTAAGTGTGATCTCTATGTTCATCTAACTACCATTTTCCTTCACCTATACTACTTATATGTTTTCCATTTTCCCTAAATTCTTCATTTTATATTATATTTGTCTCAAAAAATGCACAAGTCTCAAACTGTTCAAAGATTATCAATAACCTGGTTTGATTCCTATGGTATTATTTGAGGATTTTGAGTTACTTTTGGCTAGTTTTGAGCAGTTCGGAGGTTGATTCGTGCGGGATGGAACTTCTAGAGTATCGATTTGGCTTGCTTGAGGTAAGTATCTTACCTAAATTGGGTTGAGGCACTAGGTTCCTGAGCTATCTGTCATAGCTGCGTGCTATGAGTGGTGCACATGTGTAGGGTGAGCCCATATTGCCAAGCTACATTTGGTTCACAAGTATAAGCATATAAATCATTGATCTAATTCCGGAAATTAATTTCTGCAACTTCTGGGGATATAATATATGAAATTAGAAACTGAGAAGAAAAGGAGAAATGATTGACGCAAATTATAGAATTAGAAATAAGAAATAAACTTTGTATTTAAGAATAATAGTCAGGGAAATTTAGTATATATGCCTTTGGAAAGGAGTAATGATAGTCTTAGTCTGACAAAAAGCAAAAAGCGCCAAGATCTGTGACCTTGCTAGATTATCAGGTTCATGTGCTCATATATAGTACTCTCTCTGTTCCAGTTTATGTGAAACTATTTACTTTTTCGTACGTTCCAGAAAAGGTTTTTTGCTTCATAAAACCAGAGGAATACTTTTACAATCTAGATATTTCAGCAAATAATACCATTTCATCAATGGTCCCAAGTATGGCAGATTGAACCAATGGAGCACTAAACCTGTGACATGTTCGAATGGTGTAGCTGTCTGGAAATACATAAGATATCTGTGGGATGAACTTCAGGCTAATGCGAGACTGAAATAGATTAGATTCTGGTTAGATAAATGGTTGGATACTCATTCGTTAATGGAGATGTTTCCAGAATTTATTCATCATTGTGCAGAATAAAAAAAACACTATGTAGATGAATGCAAATGTGAAGGTGGTGGAATATACAATTCAGAAAGAATTATTTTGATTGGAAAATTGATAGAGTTAACTCTTTGTTTGATAAGCCGGAGAAGAAGGTTTAGCACATTCTACGGCTTGGACAGTTCAAGCAGATGGAAGATTTTCTATTAAATCTTGCTATTGAGGCTGAATAACAGGAAAGATGTATATGGATTGCCCTAGAAAATGATATGGGAAGCACAGGCCCCTACACAATCGCATGCCTTAGATGGATAGCACTGCGATGAGTGTCTAGCACAAGATAATCTACAAAGAGGAGTTTCTCTTTTTATTCGAATAGGTTTCAGGGCGATCGTTGTTATTTATGTGAATCTTCAGTGGAATCAATGAACTATCTATTTCAGCACTGTTGTATGACATGAAAGCTTTGGAGTCTATTATTAGATTTGTCTGGGGTGCAATGGACTGTGCCTGGGAGCTTGAGAAAGCGTTTTGTAGGAGCAGAAACTAGCTTGGAGAACAGTTACATTATGAATTCTGTGGACAGTATGGACCAAAACAAATCATAGATACTTCAATGGAATTGAGGATTTAACTCATGTCAAATACAACATGCCATAAAATTTTGTAATTTTGGTGTAAGTCGAGTCCAGTCAATACGTTAGGAGATGTATTGACTGGACTCAAGGCCGCTTCTTCGATGCCCCCCTCTCGCACCTGCGGCCAAACCTTCCGCAGGTGCGATGACACAAGAGCTTCAGCAGCTTCAGCAATCCTCTAAGTCCAAATTTGATCCCGATTTCAATCTGATTCACACCCGGGACTCCCAGGACCCCATCCAAACATACTAACAAGTCCTAAACCACGATAAAAACTTAATCGAGGCCTCAAATCACATCAAAAAACATCAAGAACACGAATCGCACCCCAATTCAAGCCTAATGAAACTAATGGATTTCCAACTTCTATAATCGATGCCAAAACCTATCAAACCAACCCCGATTAACCTCAAATTTTGCACACAAGTCATAAATGACACAACGGACCTATTCCAACTCCCGAAATCAAAATTCGAGCTCGGTAACAACATATCCAACTCTTGGCCAAACTTCTCAACTCTCCGAACTTCAACTTTTCCAACTTTTGCCAATTCAAGCCAAAATCACCCACGGACCTCCAAATCAATATCTACACTCCTAAGTTCAAAATCACCATGCGGAGCTATCGGAACCATCAAAACTCTATTTCAGAGTCTTTTACACATATGTCAACATCCGATCAACTCTTTCAACGTAGGCTTCTTACCTTGAGACTAAGTGTGTCAATTCATTACGAAACATCCCCGGAACCAAACCAACCACCACGACAAGTCACATAACAACAAACGAACATATAGAATAAGCAATATATGGGGGAACGGAGCTATAATACTCAAAGCGACAAGCCGGGTCGTTATAATATTTACCTGCACTTTTCAATGAAGCTGAGAGGATAACTAATGCTCACAAGGTTTCCGATGAAATGACAGGAAGAGATCGTGTCAAGGTAGTACATGTATTCATAAGAAATAAAATCAAGTTCTCTCTTGTTTTGGTTGGAAATGGGATGGTTGTCCCTGTATGGGATCCAAGATTATGTTTGAGTGCTTTGACTACTGTGAAGTTAGCTAGTCAAACAAATAATGTTAGATAAAAATTGATAGATTTTTCTAACAAATTTTGCTTGCCTAGATCTTCTAATAACATGAGGAGAGTGTGGGATACTGGATGGCAGTGGTTTATGTATCCTAAGGTTGTGGATATTGAACTAAGAAATGTTTACTGCTGGGGAGAAACTCTAAGGGCACTTTGCTACAAATTGCCTATGGATTGGGTGGAAGCTAGTATACCGCAGATTAGAAAAAAGAGCTTATTTGATAATGTTTCTGGGGTAAAAGTCACTGAAGTCACTGCCGCTTGGGAAGATAGAGACAAACATGTTCTTATAAGGAAGATAAAAATGAATGCGCTTATGTTTGATATGGTTCCAATGGCATTCTGCTACAAATGGTATATGGTTCCTAAACTTCAAGAAGCTAGTTTTGGACTTTTCTCTGGTATTATAATGACTTTTGTACTTGGAGATTTGTTGAAAATGGACGGTTATAGCAATCTGGTTGTGGCCTTACCTGAAACTACAGTCGTAGATGGAGCAAGGCTATGTGGTCCTTCTGTTGTGCATATTGATTTTGTCTGTCCAGGTGCTATTAGTCTAACATATAGCCTTGTTTACATTGGTAAAGGAGGACTCTCCTTACACTTAATGGTGTTGTCCATGAAGGAGAATGTGTTACTTTGAGACTCAATTTTGCAATTTGCATTGGTTTGTGTGCACACAAATGGTCAGTGAATGGGTGTAAAATCCATAAGGCTTCTCAAAGGAGGACTTTAGTCATGGCTAGAAACTGTTATTACACTGTATTTGTAAAATAAATTCTGAAAATATAAATGAATATAAACAGTAATGAATATAAACAGAAATGACATAAACCAATTCGAGCCCACTGAATTCACAGTGTTTCCTTAAGGAATTTAATCCCCTCCTAGTACCCAAGGTTATGGATTATTTCCTCCCAGGATAAAACGAATTACACACTGGTGTAGTGGTACTTCAAACCCCAGTGTTTCAGCGAACACAAAGTTCGGTAGCAAATCACACTTACTTTTTGCTTTGTTTTGATGCTAAAAGTATGCAGAAGAAGGAGAGGAAACTCAGAAAATTGTAGTTAAAATTCTGAGCAGAATAATGTTGTATTTATAGCCAAAGTTGGGTCTCTTCAGAATGGTTGTTTATGCAAAACGTCCACAACATAAATGCCATTACATAAATGGCCATTTACTCAATAATAAAGAGGGAAAATTGAAGAGGGTAGTTACTTTTCTGTTACCAAAACAAAAAAACGGATTGGATTTAATATTAATATTTAGTATTAATATTTTGTTATTAAAACAAATATTTAATAACATTTCTGTTAATATTTTACTATTAACAAATAAATTTGGTCCAAAAAGTTAATCAATCAATCGATCATTTGACCAAATCCAAATCCGAATCCGAATCCGAATCAGAAGCCGAAGCCGAAGCCGTAGCCGTAGCCGTTAGCCGAAGCCGTAGCCGAAGCCGAAGCCGAGCCGAGCGAGCGACGACGACGACGGCGCGAGGCTTGCCTTCTTCTCAACTCTTTAAGAGCTAGAAGAAGAGCAATTGCTTATATACCCATAAAAAACCTCTTCCTCTTCCAATATGGGACAATGCCCATTTGCCAAGGGAGGGGGAACTTAAAATTTCACTCAAAAATTTCATTTCCCTCCATTTCCCATTCACCCTCTTTTAAGTATTTAATATATTAATTAAATACCTTAAAAACCCAACAATCCCCCACATGAATGGGGAATGGCTATATCACGGAAGTATGCATGAAAAACTGTGTGATTCACAAGTAAGGATTAATTGCATCTGGATAAGTAGGTTTCCCTTTGAACTTTCCGTAGTGAACTTATGTCGGATATACTCGATCAATCGGTAGATTTGATATCTTTGAACCGTCGAACTTTAGTGTATACCTAGACAACCACAAGTCACACAAC
>NW_017670936.1:400420-401963 GCF_001879085.1 Nicotiana attenuata
TCAGTTTCCACTGAACCGCTTTCTTGCTTGGGTTGTATTTTCGGTCCAGAAGCCTTCTTTCTCTTTTTGTTCTCTTCAACAATATTTGCTCCCATTATTGTTGAATTTCCACGACCTCTCTTTTCCGCAGCTTTGTTGTCCTCTTCGATTCTCAACCGAACAATGAGATCTTCAAGGGACATCTCCTTGCGTTTGTGTTTCAAGTAGTTTTTGAAGTCCTTCCACAAAGGAGGCAACTTCTCAATCATCGCTGCTACTTGAAATGCTTCATTGATAACAAGACCTTCAATGAAATTTCTATTAGTAAAAATACTAAGATTACTACTTTCAACATCAATATTAAATTGAGTTGTACCTTCAGCAAGGAGATCGTGAATAATCACTTGCAATTCCTGGACTTGGGTAATAACAGACTTGCTATCTACCATTTTGTAGTCCAAAAACTTTGCAGCAACAAACTTTTTCAACCCGGCATCTTCGGTTTTGTATTTCTTTTCAAGCGCAGTCCACAGTTCCTTTGACATTTCCACGCCACTGTAGACGTTATACAAACCATCCTCCAGCCCGCTTAGAATATAATTCTTGCACAAAAAATCTGAATGCTTCCATGCCTCAATTACGAGAAAGCGTTCAGTTTCTGGAGTTTCATCGGACAGCACAGGAACATCTTCCTTGATGAACTTCTGGAGACTTAGAGTAGTCAGATAGAAGAACATCTTTTGCTGCCAGCGCTTGAAATCAATCCCGGAAAATTTTCCGGGTTTCTCCGCCGGTGCCAATGCTGCCGGTGTCGTTCGGCTTGTTGACGCATTGGCAGTCACCATTGGAACCGCTTGGTTCTCATTCTCATTAGTCATTTCTGTAAAAGAATGACACAAACGTTAAAATCACGTAGATTTTAATAGAGTACAAAACCACAAAGGTTTTACTCTTCCAGAAACAGTAAGTACAAATACAGAAAATAAATTAATAAATTCCTTAAGCTTGTTATTACACTGTATTTGTAAAATAAATTCTGGAAATATAAATGAATATAAACAGTAATGAATATAAACAGAAATGACATAAACCAATTCGAGCCCACTGAATTCACAGTGTTTCCTTAAGGAATTTAATCCCCTCCTAGTACCCAAGGTTATGGATTATTTCCTCCCAGGATAGAACGAATTACACACTGGTGTAGTGGTACTTCAAACCCCAGTGTTTCAGCGAACACAAAGTTCGGTAGCAAATCACACTTACTTTTTGCTTTGTTTTGATGCTAAAAGTATGCAGAAGAAGGAGAGGAAACTCAGAAAATTGTAGTTAAAATTCTGAGCAGAATAGTGTTGTATTTATAGCCAAAGTTGGGTCTCTTCAGAATGGCTGTTTATGCAAAACGCCCACAACATAAATGCCATTACATAAATGGCCATTTACTCAATAATAAAGAGGGAAAATTGAAGAGGGTAGTTACTTTTCTGTTACCAAAACAGAAAAACGGATTGGATTTAATATTAATATTTAATATTAATATTTTGTTATTAAAACAAATATTTAATAA
>NW_017670937.1:0-525 GCF_001879085.1 Nicotiana attenuata
ATCGGACGTCATTTGACGTGTTTCGGACCTAAATATCTAAAATTTGAAGTTTATGAAGTTAGAATGAAAAATGATGATTTTAAGGGTTGATTCATTGATTTTGATGTTGTTTTGGCGATTTGATCGCTCGGTTAAGTTCGTATGAGGTTGTTGAGTTAGTGTGTGTGTTTTGTTAGGAGCCCCGAGGGCTCGGGAGTGATTCGGAGGTGGTTTGGGATGTTTTTGGCCTTAGAGAAAGTTGCAGAAAATCTGCAACTTTTGCACAGTTGTTCCCTCCTTCGCGATCGCAATCTTCAGCCCGCGTTCGCGTTCCTTTGGCTTTTTCCTCTTCCGCGTTCGCGTACTCGGTCACGCGATCGCATAGCTTCAGCATTTCCTTCAGTTGAAGAAAGCTTGGAAATTCATATTTAGGCATTGGGTTTAGTTTGTTTAGCTATTATTAATATTGTAAAGTCATTATTTCATAGATTTGACTGAGTTGGAGCCGATTTCGAGGGGTAAAGCTATACTAGAGGCTTGAGTTGA
>NW_017670937.1:4496-33124 GCF_001879085.1 Nicotiana attenuata
AGGCAATTGATGACTTTCAAGCAATACAAGAGTGAAGTTGAAATACAACTAACAAAAAGATCAAAATGATAAGAAGTGATAGAGGTGGCGAATATGAATCTCCTTTTGAAGAAGTATGTTTGGAAAATGGAATTATTTACCAAACAACTGCCCCTTATTCTCCACAATCTAATGGAATTGCGGATAGAAAGAATCGAACGTTGAAAGAGATGATGAATGCGTTGTTGATAAGTTCTGGTTTACCACAGAACTTGTGGGGGGAAGCTATACTTACAGCTAACCGAATAATCAACCGTGTACCTCATAGTAAAACACAGTCCATTCCTTATGAAAAATGGAAAGGAAGGAAGCCCAGCTTGAAATACTTCAAAGTGTGGGGGTGTTTAGCTAAGGTACAAGTTTCTAAACCTAAAAGGGTTAAGATAAGTCCAAAAACGGTTGATTGTGTACTTATTAGATATGTAACCAATAGCAAGGCATATCGTTTTCTGGTTCATAAGTCAGAAAATCCTGAGATTCACGTTAATACGATAATAGAATCATATAATGCTGAATTCTTTGAAACTATTTATCCGTATAAAAATGTAACGACCCAAAGGGTCATCACCTATTTTCTCTTTCATTCCGTGCTTCCGAGGCCGTGAAAACCTCATTTTTTTTCTTGCCTCGATTTGCGTGCGCAGTCCGGGCACGTAGCCTGAAAGCTTATATTTTAAATTCTGTGAAAAATTTCAAAATGTGGCTTTAAAATGATTAAAGTTGACTTTGGTCAACATTTTTGGTAAACGGACCCGGACCCGTGATTTGACGGTCCCGAAGGGTCCGTAGAAAAATATGGGACTCGGGCATATGCCCGGAGTCGAATTCCGAGGCCTAGAGCCCGAGAAAATAATTTTTCTGTGAAATTGTTTTTCTGAAATTATTAAGGAAAATAGAAATGAAAATTGATTAAAAGGCTGTGGTATCGGGCTCGTATTTTGGTTCCGACGCCCGGTACAAGTCTTATATATGGTTTAAGCGCTTCCTGTGAAATTTGGTCGAAATCGGACGTCATTTGACCTGTTTCGGACCTAAATATCTAAAATTTGAAGTTTATGAAGTTAGAATGAAAAATGATGATTTTGAGGGTTGATTCATTGATTTTGATGTTGTTTTGGCGATTTGATCGCTCGCTTAACTTCGTATGAGGTTGTTGAGTTAGTGTGTGTGTTTGGTTAGGAGCCCTGAGGGCTCGGGAGTGATTCAGAGGTGGTTCGGGATGTTTTTGGCCTTAGAGAAAGTTGCAGAAAATCTGCAATTTTTGCACAGTTGTTCCCTCCTTCGCGATCGCAATCTTCAGCCCGCCTTCGCGTTCCTTTGGCTTTTTCCTCTTCCGCGTTCGCGTACACGGTCACGCGATCGCATAGCTTCAGCATCTCCTTGAATGCGTTCGCACCAGTAGACTCGCGTTCGCATAGACCAAACTTTTGGACCCCCAGTATTTCTTCTACGCGTTCGCATTACCATCCACGCGATCGCGATGACCAGTCAGTGGGACCTTTCGCGATCGCATCCCTATTTCCGCGATCGCGTAGGGCAAATTCGCCCAGTTATTTTCAAAGCCTAAAAACAGACCGGTAACGGGATTTTTCACCCAAAACACACGAGTTAATCTTCTCCATAGCACATAGGCGATTTTTAGAGCTATCCTTCACCAAAGCTTCTTGGGTAAGTATTATCTAACTCGTTTTCTTCATTTTCTATCATCATTTATCAAATTCCTAGACCTAAATCATGTAGTTCATGGTAAGAATTGGGGAAAAGGGTAGAATTAGGGCTTTTCAATTTTCTTTGATTTAGACCTCGTTTTGGGGTCGAATTCGAAAACAAATTGTATATCCGGGCTCGTGGGGGAATAGGTGACATGGAATTGGTTCGAAACTCGTGTTTTGACCAAGTGGGCTCGGGGTAGATTTTGGAATTTTTTGAAGAAAGCTTGGAAATTCATATTTAGGCATTGGTTTAGTTTGTTTAGCTATTATTAATATTTTAAGGTCATTATTTCATAGATTTGACTGAGTTGGAGCTGAATTCGAGGGGCAAAGCTACACTAGAGGCTTGAGTTGATTTTTGGAGCATTTGAGGTAAGTGTTTGGTCTAACTTTGGCTTGAGGGAATAGGAGTAGAGTCGTATTTGCTAATTGCTATTTGTCGAGTACGGTGTATAGGCATGGTGATGAGTATCTATACACTGGTGTCTAGCATGACCGTGTGTCCTTATATTGGGATTATCCTGAATTGTTGTGATTCTTCCATGCTTATTTGATGATTTCTATATTCTGTAAAGAGCATGAGACAGAGATTACGATTACTAAACTCCGTGGAGCAATGGCTCGAGTTGTGTTACGGATTGAGGAGGTATATGATATGGAATGACTCTTTGGAGCGGTGGCTCGAATGTTAAGTGAATTATAAGTGAGAAGTATAGAAAAGAGAAAGAGTTGATGGTTACGCCCTTGCCGGGATTTAACTGCTTACTTGTGTTTCCCTTGCCGGGATTTTCTATTACTGTTTGTCTATCCCCTCGCCCCCCATTGGTTGTGATTGTTGATTGGGCGAGGTTGTGTTATTTATACATGGATCGGGTTGCACGCCGCAACAACACTATATAATTGTGGATCGGGTTGCACGCCGCAACAACACTATATAATTGTGGATCGGGTTGCATGCCGCAACAACACTATATAATTGTGGATCGGGTTGCACGTCGCAACAACACTGTCTATTTATGGATCGGGTTGCACGCCGCAACAGTGATAGCTGAGGATCGGGTTGCACGCCGCAATAGTATTGTATGTGAACCGATCGGGTTGCGCGCCGCAACAAGCTATAGTTTAAGTGTTTACTCCGGATTTAAGTTTCTGTTGGCTGTTCTATCCTTTTAGTTTAGACTTCCTGTTTTAACTGTTGCTTCCCCACAGCATGTTTCCCCCTCCTTTTATAACTGTTTGTTTCCTGTTTATTTTCCGCAATATATTTCATAACTGCAGAGGTTTATCTGGTAGTCTGGTCTAGCCTCGTCACTACTTCGCCGGGGTTAGGCTAGGCACTTACCAGCACATGGGGTCGGTTGTGCTGATGCTACACTCTGTGCATCTTTTGCACAGATTCAGGAGCAGCTTTTGGGCCTCAGCAGTAGGATTTGATCGGGAGCTGACTTCAGTCCAGGGACTTTCGAGGTATCCTAGCTGACGTTCGCAGGCCGGAGTCCCTTCTATGTTATTAGTTTGTTTTCCTTGTACCGAGACAAACATTGATGTACTTCTATTCGGACTTGTTTTTAGCACTCTTTAGTAGTTCGTGAGTTAGTGACACCAGTCTTGGGTAGAGAAATGTTAAACTTCCGCATTTGGTTTTCAGATATCTATGTTTTTAAGACTTCCGCTTTATTTTAAATGACTCGTATTATTATTATTGTTGAGATGTTATTGGAAAATGTTTTAACTACTTGGCTTGCCTAGCTTCGATAGTAGGCGCCATCACGACCCCCGATGGTGGGAAATCCGGGTCGTGACACCTTTTTTGTTACTTTGCAGGTATGAAAAGAAAATGGCTTCAAACCTAGTTAACCTACAAATCCACCATACTGGTAATTTTGTACCGGACCCTGGCCAAATGGACTAACTTGTCCTTAATTAGCTACAGTTGATGTTAATAAGCTGCATATTATGTTGTTTCACAAGTTTTCTAGGGACTTAGGATTTTTAGAAGTTGATTGTTTGGATGCAAAGTTAACGAAAGGGGTGGCTATTATATTTTAAAAACAGATGATGATGTGTTAACGTTTCTTAATACATTGAAAGGTGGTGACTTTTGTTGATGTTTGTATTGTCCATAAAGTTAGTGAGCCTATTCTTGTTGAGGACATAACTGAACTAGACCCCACCATACAAACAGATGGGCATGACAGTGAGTTAAATGTTAGGGCTGATGTGTCACCTCCCAACTGTGATATAAATAGGACTGAAAATGACAAAGATAAGGGTAAGGGGCAGATATTAATGAAGATGTAGAAGAATCAGATGAAGGTGAAGGTAATAACTTCTCATCTATCACCTTCAAACATCAGAATCTGATTTTGATAAGGACTTTGATGATTCTGAAGGGTCTGACTCACTGTTTGATATATATGAGAATATTGAAGAGTGTAGTAATTTGGAAGATGACTTAGCTGAAATTAGACAGTCTAAACTCAACAAAAAGAAGGATGCCCAAGTAAATGTAAATGAGATACCATCTGGTCCAGTTGGTATAGATTCTGATTTTGAAGATATGCATAAGAACAAAAGGGGAAAATATGAAGCGAAACTATGAGGGGATGACCAGTATTTTGATAGCTCTAATCCAGGTAGTGAGTGTAGTGATGATGAAAGAGAACTTGTTGGCCCTGGTGAAGTAAGGGATGCACCAGCTAGGAATCCAAGTAAGAAGGTCTACTTTGACACAACTTGCAAAAAAAAAATTATTTGAACTGTATATGATATTTGAGAATGTTGTACAGTTTAGGGAGGCATTGCACACATATTCTATTCAAAAAGGTGTGAACCTCAAGTTGAAACCTAATGAGAGGGAAAGGGTTAGGGTAAAGTGCACAAAGAAAGGCTGTCCATGGCATATCCTTGGTCGCATAGAAGGTAGCACCAGTAATTTTAGGGTGATTACATACTACGCTGTCCATAAATGCTACAAGAAGACAAGGAACAAGATGTGTAACCCACCATGGATTGCAAAGAACTTCAAAGACAGAATAATTAGTGAGCCTCAAATTAAGCTTCATCAGATTCAAGCCTTACTTAGGAAAGCATATGGTCTGTAAGTGAGTAAAACTTCCCTTAGAAGAGCAAAAATGATAGTTATGAAAGAGAATATGGGTGATTACAAGAAAGAATTTGCTAGGCTTCATAATTATGCAGAAATGCTAAAGTCTACTAATCCTGGCACTATTGTAATGATAAGGACATCTAAGAATTCAATACCTGGTAAGGAGGTGTTTATGGGCATTTATGTCTGTCTTGAAGCATTAAAAACTGGATGGTTAGAAGGGTGCAGAAACATAATTGGCTTTGATGGTGCATTCCTAAAGGGAGATTTCCTGCATTTCCAAGGATGGAAATAATCAAATGTATAAATGTATCATGTGGCTTGGGCAGTAGTTGAAAAGGAATCAAAGGATACATGGTCTTGGTTTATCAGATGTCTCAAGCATGATCTGAACTTGACAGAAACTGAAGGAGAAGGGCTGACAGTCATGTCTGATATGCAGAAGGTATGGCTTCTAATACTTTGTCTTTAAAGTGTAATTGTTTTTATTTTTGTTTAATAACAATATAATGTTGTTGATTGTAGGGTCTTCATCTAGCAATAACAGAGTTATTGCCAAATGCTGAGATGAGATGGTGTGCTAGACATATCTGGGCTAATTGGAAGCAAACTTGACCTGGTGAGGAAAGAAGGAAAAAATTATGGCAATGTGCAAGAGCTACATTTGAAGTTTACTTTAGCACGAAGTTGGATGAAATGGACCAGCTGGGGGAGATATTGTTCAAGACTTACTGAAATATAACAAGGAGACATGGTGTAGGGCATACTTCAAAGAATATAGTAAGTGTGATGTAGTGGAGAACAACATGTGTGAGACATTCAATAGTTGGGTATTGGCAGCTAGGCATAAATCTATCATTACTATGTTAGAGGAAATTAGAATCAAGTGTATGGAGAGGATGGATAGCATGAGAGAGTTTTCTAAAAAATGGGTAGGTGATATATCACCCATGGCTATGGAAATACTTGGAGAGAATGCTCAAAGGGTAGCCAAATATGAAGTCAAATTTAATGGTGAAACAGGGTATGAGATCCAGGATGGGCCATATTACATGTTGTTGACTTTAGGAGGTGTTCTTGTACTTGTAGATCATCAACTCAAAGGAATTCCATGTGCACATGCAATTACAACAATGCATTATAAGAACTATGAGGTTGAGCTATATCTTGACCATTGGTATAGAAAGGATACCTACCTTAAGACATATAGCAGATTCATTCAACCTTTAACTAGTATGAATTTGTGGCCAAAAAGCACACTGCCAGCTATTGAGCCACCTGTTATAACTGCAATGCTAGGAAGGACAAAGAAAAAAAGAAGAGAAGCTGCTGATAACTAAAGAAAAAATTTGGGAAGGGTACAAGTATAGGGAGACAAATGAGATGTTCTTTGTGCAAGACTCTTGGACATAACAAGAAAGGATGTCCATCATCAGTAAGTATTAATGTTTGTTTTGTTACTAATGTTGAAATAATTCAATTACTAATGTTTGTTTTATTATGTGTATGTAGAGAAACCAAGGGGAAGGACTGGAACTAGTTCAGTTGGAGGTGAAACTGCTGAAAATGCTTCATCAACAGCAGCAGGTGGAAGTGCATCAGCAGCAACAATTAGAAGTGCATCAGCAGCAGCTGGAAGTGCATAAGTAGCAATAGCTGGATCTACAACAACAGCTGGATCAACAACAACACCTTCAACTATGGAAAGTGGCACCTTCACTCACCAATCACTGATCCAAGCACACAACAATCAACTAATGTTGCAGGAGGTCCAAAAAGGAAGACCAATGAGCCTAGAAGAGGTGGCGCAAATACAGGGTCTAAGAGACCAAAGGCAGCAGGATATGGTGTGCTATTTGATTCAAGTGGCACTGTGATACAAAGGATAAATATTTCCACTTAATTACACAATCAATATATATGGTTTACTACATAATCCCTCACTCACAACCTTTTATCTTTGTGCAGTCTGGAACTACAGACAGAGTGGTACACAATCCTTCTACACTTATAAGTTCTGTCCCTACCAACATTGAACTTAGGTTTAAACCACCTGAACTTAAGTGGAAGGGTCGATTTGCAGTTACACAAAGGCAGCTGCAAGAACAAAGTTACAGAAGGGCAAACTCTGCTACAATCACTCAAGCCACACCGAGCAACCAAGCCACAACAGACATTAATTGAAGTGCTCAACTGATATTTACATATTTTGAAGACTTAATCATGTATGTTTTTGTTGACTGTGGTAGACAATATTTTGTAAAGCTACTTCATTAAGTATGTTTTTGTTGACTGCCTATCGTTGGTAATATTTTGTAAACCAACTTCCTTATTTTGGATGTTTTATTAACTGCATATAACACAAGCCATTATATTAGTACTAGTTGTTGTATTGAAGCCTTTGTAAATATATTCCATGAGCAAAATTTTACATCAACACAAAATATGTAGCCTAAACCCAGGAAATAAGAAAGTGCACCATCAATCCTAAACACATAACATAAGATCTAACATTAGAACAACTACAACCACAATTATAATAGCAACAACTCTGAACTTCGACCTTCCTTGTCTTCTTTGACAATGACATCGATCACTCTTCTTAATAAGAGCCGCAAGAAGAGTCTTGTAGTGTTCTTCCTTAATCGCAGGATCAACCCATCTGAAAAAGCCACAGCCTTCACTAATCTCGTATCTTCGGCAACCCAGGAACCTTCTTCCAGGATTGGTGGGTGTTCGTAACATTTTGAGATCTGCAGCAAGTCCACAATAACACAAAGGTTCCTTCTTCATTGTTGAAGGAGAAGAGGCGGCAGTAGCTTATTTATTGCCGGAGAAGAAGAAAAAAATCGATTTCAAAACAAAAGGAGATGGCAAAAATTGATGGGCAATGAGGAATCCCAGAAAAAAAATTCTATTTTTCACTGTTGAAGCTAACAAAGAAAGAAGAAGGCATCAGATTTGGATAGAAATTAGCTACTATAATGTTCAACAAGTGAGAATAAGGTAGAAAGAAGAATATGGATGTTAAATAGGCCACATTATTACCGTTAGGGCTTTTTAAACTGCCTTCACGCCCCTTACAGGCGTGTGAATCACGCACTGGAGCCACATATAACACATAGGATCAACCACATTGGATAAGAGTTTATTATTCACGGTTTAAATGAGTATAAGTGTTCAATTGACAATTATCTAAGTTTGGGGACTGGCATGACAAAATGGTTGAAGTACAGGTGCCATTTAGGCTATTTTGTCTTTTTATTTTTCTATTTTTTTCCATCTCATTTGATGTAAAGGTGTTTGGTTGGATTGGTAGTTTAAGAAATAAAAGGAAGACTTGATACATAAGTTAAAAATGCAGAATACTAAGATTGTCCATACTTCCAATAATTAAGGCCAAATACATACTGAGGCACCTCAAGTTGTCTTGAATTTTCACCTAAACACTTTAACTACAGATGTTTCCTATTGAACACCTATTGTACGGTTAAAGTGTTCCTATCGAACACTGCAATGTCAGTTACTAAAAAGAACTGAACGCGTGAACTATACACGCGATGATATGGACAAATCAACAAATAGAATAAAGCCATGTTGATTTTTCGTGAAAAATAATTAAAAAAAAGCTTTTGAGTAAATAAAAGAAAAAAGAAAATCACATCTGCTTCCTAGCAGAACCTCCCTCTATCGTCTTCTGAAACCCTTAATTTGTAATCTCCGATTGAGTGTCCCTGTATTTCCTCGAAATGGGCTTCTCCAACGATAGTGTAATGAGTACTCACAATTGTTTTATTTTTTCACCTTCTGTTTTCGCCTCAAGTTCTGTTAATGCAGCAGACAAGAAGCTTTCAAAAATTTCTTCCAGTCTCTTCCTGAAGGCTTTTTCACCCGTAAATCGAGATCCATATGATCCTAATTTCATTGGCTTCAATATATTCCCATCACCAGCTCTTCTTTCACAATTTCTAAATCGACCTCTCTGCAAAGTTGTTTTCCACGTGGGACTCTTCAGTTAATGTCGGCCACCACAACGTTGTAGTCTTCCCGTTGCTGAAAGTTCACGTAGCTTTGTTTCTGTTAGCGTCCGTCACCTCTTTATTTTAACACCCGCCGTCACCTCTATTGCTTAAAGTTGCATAGTTCAAACAGACATCGGCGTAGTGATGTTTCCGTTTAGATCCGTCGGCTACAGTACTTTTTACGTTTCTCGGCAACCACATTCGTTAGACGAATTAAGAGAGATTTTGATTCTGAGTTTTAAAGTCTAATTGTGAAGGTGAAATGGTTTAAATGGTGATGTTAAAGCAGAAAAAGAAGCTGGTGGTGGCGGCGGCGCCACAGCGGTTTTGGAGGCAAAGAGAGGAGGAAGGGGAAAGGGGGAGAGAAAGAGGAAAGAGAAAGAGAAAGAGAAAGAAAAAAATATCTAAAAAAGAAGAAATTTTCAATGTCACGCTCTTAGAATGGGTGTGGTACACATACTGTGCCACATCAGCATTATGTGTCTAGTTGAAACAATTTGAACATAAATTAAGTGTTTAATAGGAAACCTATTTTGTTGAAGTGTCTAGGTGAAAATTCAAGACAACTTTAGGTGTCTGATTATTTATTTGGCCAATAATTAACTAAATTTCACTTGTCTATTCATTTTCTCTCCTAATAAAATAAGAAAATTTTATATTAAATGGGGATAAAAATTTAAATATATTTGGCGTTTAATACTATTATGCTTTATCATGATCAAGTAATAAATTTGGTAAAGAAAATATGTACTAATTAAGCATAGTTAGATGATATTAATTGGAATTTTCAACATAAGTGCGTTCTTTGCAAAAGATTTGTAGAAGTTTTAGTCATTTTTTATTTGTGAAAACAAAAAATAAAGCATCTACAATCATAATACAAATAATCTACAATTCATCTACAAATTGGGTATATTGAATTTTAATATCCCAATTCCCATTTCAATTGTAGTTTAATTGGGATTTTCGATAGACATAATCTTAAAGATTCATTATAGTATTCTCAATTATAGATTGAGGGAAATATGTTAGAAAGCTACATCAACTACGTTGTCGAGTTTGAAAAATACTACCTAGGTGACATCAACTATTAGATTTGTCAACTTATTATTTTTCATGGAAAAAAAATATAACGATATTTTCAGCTACAAGTTTAAGTGAGACTATAAGCAGAAAGATTAGGTCGTGGCCCTTTGAGACCCATCGAATGCTTTCACGTTCATGCTTCCTGCCCGTATTTCATGAAAACCTTTGTCCAACCTTTTCAGAGTATCCAACGGACAAATATTGAGGCTCGAACCCCCGTCAATCAAGACCCTAGCGATGATTTTGTCCTCAAATTGCACTGTGATATGCAACGCTCGATTGTGATTCAATCCTTCAGGCGGTAGCTCATCCTCATGGAAGATTATTTTATGACTTTCCAGCACCTGCCCCACCATGTTGGCCATCTCTCCGCCGGGGATATTGTTGGGTACGTGTCGTGTTATTATTAATCTGGTGTAAACGGTGCATATAAATTTTTAATATCCAAATAAGTTAGGCAAAATGGACGGCCATTTAAACTTGCACCAATTTGCCAATCCGGTAAATAAATTTACACTTTTTCCATTTTAACACCTCAACTTAATTAACCGAATACTAATAAACACTTCCGATTGAACGTAGTCTTCACTCGCTATGACATGAATAACATGTAAATTTTTTATTCTTTGACATGTGTAAAATGTGTGGCCAACATTTTAAAAAATGCAATTTACTAGATTTTAATATTTTCTTTTCTTTTCTTTTCATCTCTTCCTCTTCGCCATAGAAACAGTGAACCTTTTAACATCTGACCTTCAACCATCAGAGAAAATCACAAACTGAGTATGATAATAATGATAAGGATGTGTTTAAACTGGCATAACAACTTCAAGAACGGGGGAAGGGTCACCATAAATGAAAATAAGTTCTGCTGTATCATCAACGTCGGCACCAAACAACAGAGAAATTTTTTGGTAGGGTTGGCCGAAGGAACGATCCCCAGAGAACAACTTGATTTTTCTATAAATTTGATTTCAGATATTTGAGAAATGTTTAACTGTATTTGGGTGTTATCTAAGAGAGGTGGACAGAGATAGATAGACACAGTGAAGTATTTTAGGCCATAAGGTCCCTCTTTTATAATAAAATCTGATGATGGTCGTGTTCTGATTTTTGTGGTGGTGATTGCCGATTTTAGCCATCTACGATGAAGGTTATAATGATCTTAAATTTAAGGTGATTTTTAATGATCAAGATTGAAAATAGAGGTGATTGTGGTAGAATGTTTTCTTAAAATTCTTTTCGATGTTCAGGAGGACGATGGAGCGGTATTGATTTGATGGAGTTGTGGTGGATTTTTAAAGGGTAAGGTTGGAGAGGAGAAGTTTGGTGGACGGAAATGTGGGCCGGCGGGGATGTAAAAATTGCACGGGGCGTCCTATTTGGTCGCCCCCATTTAACCTATATCCATTTTTTTTAAAACTTTTAACTTGTACCTACTTTTTAAACAACTTCAGCTCCCTTTCTCCTCCTCCTTCTCCTCCTTCATTTTCTTTTTTCTTCTTCTACAACGATGACTTCAACATTGCTCTCTTTGATTAATGAAGCTAAAGCAAATATACCGAGGACTTCCATTTGGATTATTATAACATTAAAAACCAATTTTCTCATTGTCTGGAAACACAACTCCGTCATGAAGAAGTGAAAGTTGTAAAAGGTTTGGAACTCCTTATCTATGCTCTGGAACTGTCAAAGTAACTGGTAGTACTAGTTTTTTTTTCTTTCTTTTGTGGGATTTTGTAAAATTCTTTTTAGCTATCACAGAATTTTCATATGGACTACCATTTTCAGTGCAGGTGCAAAAGTTCTCTTCTTTTTGGCCATTCCGAAGTTTTCGATAATTCCAAATTCCAATAAATGGATTGAATTGGGATTCCCCAGTTACAAAGACAAAAACTTCAACTCTAGAGCTGAAGTTTCTCGGTTACAACACAAAAACTTCAGCTGTAGAGCTGAAGTTTCCCAGTTACAACACAAAATCTTGATTTCTGGAAGAGAAGTAACGTTGTAATTACTCGTGCTGCTTTGATTCTTCGACATAGGTTTGTCTGACATACAAATCCATGCATTTTATTTGGCTTCCACCATAATTTTACGTACTCTTTTCTATAATTCCATGTAGCACGTGACGATCCAATGCCAAAAACAATACGGTGGAGCTGAGTTTTTTCTGGGGTTTGGATAGTGTTTGACTGGTTTTCTTCGTTAAATCTAATAAAAATACCTAAAGGTTTTTGGGTGGACGTGAATGAAGGGTTTACGAAAATTAGAGAGTAAAAAACGTATAAAAGACAAAAGAAAAAGATGAAGGTGATCATGATTCTGGGAAGTACTCTAGAGCTGAAGTTTCCCAGTTACAATACAAAAACTTTAGCTCTAGAGCTGAAGTTTTCCAGTTACAACACAAAAACTTCAGCTCTAGAGCTGAAGTTTTCCAGTTACAACACAAAAACTTCAGCTCTAGAGCTAAAGTTTGCCAGTTACAAAACAAAAACTTCAGCTTTAGAGCTGAACTTCAGGCCCCGCTACTAGAATGCTGAAGTTTTGCGTGATTGCCTTTGCTACTGCTACTTCAGCCCCGTGTGCTGAAGTTATGCGAAAAAGCGGGTACGCTTGCAATTTTTTTTACAAAGCAGACACAAGTTAAAATGTGACACAAAAAGTGGGTATAGATGCAAATGCTCCGGCGGGGAAAGAGCAAAAATTGAGAAAAGGGGAAATGAGGATTAGGGGAAAGAAAGGTTTGGGCAGGGAGTAGATTTTTTTCCTTTTTCTTCTTAGAAGCTCTTTTTTCTTTCTTTTATTAATCTTTTCTTTTGTAATTGATGTTTTCTTTTCTTATCTTTTTAGTATTTTTTCAACCAAAATGCTATCCTAGCTCGCTTTATTATCGTGATTCTCACGCACTTTGGCCACATCAATTTGTTGTTGTCACATAAGCACAGTCAACAATCAAATGTATTTATTTGTATCCAGTTCATCAAGTTGAGGTGTTAAAATAAAAAAGATACAAGTTTAGGTGTCCATGAGGCTATTTTGCCAATAAATTATGCCATCATAGTAAAATTGGGAGTGCTAACTTTAAATAGGTTTTAAATATAAAAAGTGTCATTTTTTCTTGATCACATAAAAAATATATCACATAAAATTGGCAAAAGGAGTAGGTGGAAAGAGCCTGAGATTCAGAACCACACTTGTTACACTGAATGTGAACTTAGTATCCAGCAACAACAATTGCTATGTCTTTCTTTTAAATAAGTTAAAGACAATATGATTCATTATGTTCATGTGGTTATGTTTAAATCCGTTTCAATCTAATATGATATTATGGACTTAGTATAAATATGAAAATAAGGTAAAAACTCATCAACACTTGATATTTATATCAAACAAAGAAATACATGACATTTGTCCTAAGTTATTTATCACTAAACTATGGATGATATGCATTTACTCTTTAATTTGTGACTCTCATGGTTAAATTATTTGATTTGATATAAATATCGGATGCGGATAAATATTATTTTCGACGTGATTAGAACTTAGAAGATTATATCTCATTGACTAAATAAGTTAGTTAATTTTGCTAATAGGAAAGGCTTAATACATACATACTTTATCCTTCTAATAACTTGTAATCGAAATTCTTTTGATACGCCTCAATTTCACGCGAAAATATCTTTACACCATTTTTTTTTTCAAACATGTCTAATACATACCATTTGAGTTGAACTAACTTTGAGATGGTCAGATAACACTTTTACATGCAACAGTAATATTTAAATATTGAAAAGTAAAAATACTTGAAATCTTACCTGTAATAGGCTGTAAAAGTTACTTGACCGTGTAAAAAAAGTTTACACTGATGGTGGATATTAGCTCTACAAATTGAGAGCGTACTTGTAATAGGCCGTTTTACCCTAAAAAAAAAAAGAATAAATTAAAAACTTGTGTCTAAAGCCGTATTTACGCGTCACATATCCAAATTATTGTCCAAAATTAATTCTATCTATTTTCGTTTTTGAAAAATACATCATCTGAAGTCCTTTTAAAAAGTCACCACCATATCACCAGTCCCTTCTATTTGGTTATTTTTATTTTGCAGTTCACAAGTACTCCATAAATTGAAATATCAATAGTAAAAGAAGGTTTTCCTCCTTTTTTTAACACAAATAAAATTTTGAACCGAAATAAGAAAGCAATCTTGATGCTGTTCAGGCATGATCAGGTAATCTTTTTCCTTTTATTTTTGATTCTAAGCTGTTATTGCGTGCTCTCATGCCCGTATGTTGGACTGCAGTGTAATGGCGGAGATGATGGCGTATTACTGTAAAAATTTTAGTATTTTTCTTTTTCTAAGTTAATGATGTATATCACGAGATTATTGGTGCGTGATATACACTTATTACAAAAAAAAAAAACTCTGAAGAGTTGTGTAAAAGGTGCGGTTGGAAAAAGGTTTAGTGTATAACTTTTTTTTCCTCGTGAAATTAAATGAAACGAGTCAAAGAGATCTTGATACAAGTTAGAAGGTTAAACTATGTAGTAAGTCGCTCTAAATAATAGTTAATGAGTTGTCCATTAAGAATAGATGGTTCCTTTTTATAAAACATTATTGTACATATGCGGAGGGAAAGAAAAAAAAAAAAAAGAAAAAAAGAAATTACTAGGGACAAGAAGTTGGGGGAAGTGCACGATTGGCCACTAAGAACATATGTATTTACTTTTAAGCCACCGTTTAAAATATTTTTAGTTTTTAGCCACTGCTTTAATAAACTTTAACTGCCCGGACGAAAATACCCTTCTGCTCATGTCTTAACTTTTGTACTTAACTTCAGGACTATATGTCCTTAACTTTTGAACTTGGAACTCTAAGTTCAGGACTTCAGGACTACATGTCCTTAACTTTGAACTTGTAACTCTAAGTTCAGGACTACATGTCCTTAACTTTTGAACTTGGAACTCAAACTTCAGGACCAAGCGTCCTTAACTTTTGAACTTGTAAGTCAAAGTTAAGGACATATTGTCCTTAACTTTTGAACTTGTAACCGTAAGTTAAGGACTGCTTGTCCTTAACTTTTGAACGTGTAACTGTAAGTTAAGGACTGTCTGTCCTTAACTTTTGAACTTGAAAATCAAAGTTAAGGACCTATTGTCCTTAACTTTTGAACTTGTAACTATAAGTTAAGGACCGCATGTCCTTAACTTTTGAACTTGTAACTATAAGTTAAGGACTGCCTGTCCTTAACTTTAGAACTTGTAACTGTAAGTTAAGGACTGCTTGTCCTTAACTTTTGAATTACAAGTTCAAAAGTTAAGGACCAAGTGTCCTTAACTTTGTAACTTACATATATTTAATATGTTATCTTTATATAATTCAGTTTTTCTTCCATTTTGTACNCATTTTGACTAAAAATTTATCCAATTTAAAAATCATAGCAGGTAAATGTCAAAAGAGAAGGAGAATTAAAAAGGTGATCATGACTTAACACCTAATTCCCCCTCCATAGGATCTCAAGGCACAGTACGTATAGTAGTAGTAGCAGTAGACTCAGTAGAAACAAATATAATGAATTTCTATTGCTTATATGCAGTGTTCTGAGGAGTAGGCCTTGTATTTTCCTTTGACTCAACCTTCCATTCTCCATTAACTACCTACTCTGGCTTAGCTTTTCTGAGATCATAAAAAAGGAGTCACTTTTCAATGGTAAAGACAAAGCAAAATATACAGGAAGAACACGATAAAGAAAAAGAAAGAAAATGAAGGTTGGGAATGGAAGAAGAATATGCAGAGAGAATAGCCCAGAAAGAGAATTTGAAAATGGCGTATCTATCCAACCTGTGATACCACTGTATTTCTGTTTGGGAAGGAAAGGGTAACAACGTCCTTTCACATTAATTTTAATAAACCAGTGACTACTTTTGCTCAGCATTAAAAATACTGGATAAAAAGTAAATACCACTTTAAATAGTGGCTACCCCATACAATTTTTACCAAGAAGTTCTCACATGAATAGACATTTGCATATTTGTTCAGTTGTTAAACTTTCGATCACTCGAATCTATTGTTCACCTTCTCAAACCGACGAAGCCTACTCGACCTTCATATTCTCTCCCCCCATACTTGAATGATGGAAAATAATAGCCAGAAACATTGGTTATTCCATCATTGGCATAAGATGAACATCCAGTTATGGACGACTAAGCTACGTTTAGACATAGATTTGATGGAAATTTGAAAAAAGAGTTTTTTAAGTTGTGCTGAAAAATAATTTTTGAAAGTTGAAGTTATGTTTGGATATTTATTTTATTTGAAAAAAAATTGATGTTTTGTGAGTGGAAGAAATTTTTTTTACCAAAAATTATCCTAAATCAGTTTTTAGGAATTTGAAATTTTTTGAGTTTTTCTTTCCAAAAACATGATCATATTTAATAAACAAACAATATTTTTAATTTTTTTTTTTGAAAGAATGAATCCAAAATCTATAACTAAACGGGAGCTAAGTTTGTCGGATGATTGCTTTCAAATTAATGGTGTCTAACGGGTGGGTCGGGTCGGGCCGGGTTGGGTAGGCAAAATTTGGAATCGTACGGGTTGGGAACCAGGCCAGTTACAGGTTAGGGGTTACCGAGTTTAATAGGTTCGGATTTATCTGGGTAAAAAATGAACCGTAAGGGTTACGGGTACAAGGGGCCGGGCCGGGTTATTGTAATTTTTTTATTTTAATTTTTTTTTATTTTGTATAACTATTATAAGTTATATTAATATAAAGTAAAAATATAAAGAATACAATGAAGATGGAAAAAATTGCACTTATAAATTGCAAGTGCTACATTTATTTTAAAATTCCAAAATTGAAGTTTGTATTAAACAAGTATATTAACGAAAAAGAGTAAAACTAAATTTTCATGCATAATAATATTTCAAATTAATCTAACAAACTAAAACATTAAGCATAAATACATCTAATAATGTCACGACCCGGATTTCCCACCCCCGGGAGTCGTGATGGCGCCTACTAGTGAGAGCTAGGCAAGCCAAACCTTAACTACTTACTTCATTTTCATATTACATCTTTTTAACAAACATAAGGGATAACATGATAAGAGGGGAACTTTAAATAATTAAGCGGAAGATGACTATTAAATATCCGAAATCTGCATCTATTACAACTTTTAAAGCCTCAAACACCCAAAACCTGGTGTCACAGTGTCACAAACCATCTAAGATTACTACATACAAGGTCTGAAGAAATAACAATACACTATTTCTGAATAAAAGAAAATAAAACAGGAAATAGAGATAGAGGGAGATGCCAGGGCCAGCGGACGCCTGCAGGTCTACCTTGGGTCTCCGGGTAGACTGAAGGAAGCACTCCAACTACTGCCCAAAAGCTGCTCCGGGATCTGCACATAGTGCAGAGTGTAGTATCAGCACAACCGGCCCCATGTGCTGGTAAGTGCCTAGCCTAACCTCGGCGAAGTAGTGGCGAGGCTAGGACCAGACTACCAAATAAACCTGTATAGTTCAAATATATATACAGCGGAAATGAAATACAGAGATAACCAATCAATATGGGAGGGGGAGCATGCTATGGGGGAGATAACAATTCCAAGTAAAAAGACGTCAAGTAACGAAGGAAACAACATAACTCGGATATCAATAAAGAATCAGAAATCAATAAGTGCACGGCATCACCCTTCGTGCTTCTACTCTCGTCCTCACCAAAGCAATTATATAATAAAATGTGCACGGCATCACCCTTCATGCTTTTACTCTCTTTCCTCACCATACAATCAATAGAATCGGCACGGAATGGTACATCGTGTGGCACATCATCACCCTTCGTCTTTACACTCTTTCCTCACAATCGTACACGACATCACCCTTCGTGCTTTACACTCTTTCCTCACAATTCCAATGCCTAATTATAGCTTTCTAATCATTCTTCCCAAAAATCTAAAAATCGATCCCGGGCCCACTCGGTCAAAACACGAGGTTGAACCAAAATCCGGTCACCCATTCACCCACGAGCCCGAATATATAATTAGTTCCAGAATTCGACCCCAATACGAGGTCTAAATCACAATTAATCAAAAAACCCTAACTCTACCCAAATCCTTAAGTTTCTACCCTTAATCTCATGTTTTAGGCCTAGAAATCTAGTGGGTGTTGATAAAAATGGAAGAAAACAAGTTAAAGATTACTTACCCAAGAGGCTATGGTGAGGAAATGCTTCAAAATTCGCCTAAGAGCTTTGGAGAAGAAGGGGTTTATGAAAATCCTGTAAGTGTTCTGTTTTGGTCTTTTAAAATCACTGGGTGAATATACTCATACCGTTCGCGATGGGTTAGGCCTACTAGGCCTTCGCGTTCGCGGAATAAGGCTCGCGTTCGCGGAACTTTGGCTCCTCAAGCCTACGCGTTCGCGGGCCAGTGGCCGCGTTCGCGATAAACAAAATGGTGACCCCTCCCCAGGACCTTACGCGTTGGCGAGTGCAGGGACACGTTCGCAAAGGGTCTCCCCCCTCAGCTTCGCGTTCGCATCTCGAGCTTCGCGTTCGCGAAGACGAAATTGGGCACCTGGGATATTTGCCTTATGCGTCGCGAGTGGGACCACGCGAATGTGAAGGGTAAAATCCCTGGGCACTGAACAGCAAAAACCTACAACTTTTCCTAAGTCCAAATCCTTCCGAAACACATCTGAAAGAAACCCGAGCCCTCGGGGCTCCTAACCAAACATACGTACTAACTCAACAACATCATACGAACTTATCCGTGCGATCAAATTGCCAAAATAACATCATTAACAACGAATTAAACCTCAAAATCAAATAATTTTCTCAAACTTCTTAAAACATCAATTTTAGCAATTTAGGTCCGAATCACGTCAAACGACATCCGTTTTTCACCAAATTCCATAGAAACGTCTTAAATCATATATAAGAGCTCTACCGGGCGCCGGAACCAAAATACGGGCCCGATACCATCATGTTCTAAGCAAATTTCATTTCAAATTTCTTTAAACAATTTCAGAAAAAAATTTCTTTAAAAATTCATTTCTCGGGCTTGGGACCTCGGAATTCAATTTCGGGCATGCACCCAAGTCCCATATTTTCCTACGGACCCTCTGGGACCGTCAAATACCGGGTCCAAGTCTGTTTACCCAAAACGTTGACCGAAGTCAAATTTATTCATTTTACAGTCAAAATTTATCATTTTTCACAGATTTTTCACATATAGGCTTTCCGGCTACACACCCGGACTGCACACGCAAATTGAGGAGATGATAAAAGAGGTTTTTAAGGCCCCAGAACAAAGAATTCGATTAAAAAGCAAGTGATGACCTTTTAGGTCATCACATTCTCCACCTCTAAAATAACCGTTCGTCCTCGAACGGACATAAGAATGAATTACTTGAGTCGGGGAAAAGATGAGGGTAACGGCTCCACATATCAGACTCGGACTCCCAGGTCGATGCCTTAGGAGGCTGACCTCTCCACTGAACACGAACAGAAGGAAAACTCTTCAACCTCAACTGACGAACCTGCCGGTCTAGAATAGCTGCCGGCTCCTCCTTATAAGACAAGTCCTGGTCCAAGTGGACAGTGCTGAAATCTAACACGTGGGATGGATCGTCGTGATATTTTCGGAGCATGGACACATGAAACACTGGATGCACGACTGATAAGCTCGGTGGCAATACAAGTCTATAAGCCACCTCTCCCACTCGATCAAGAATCTCAAACGGACCAATGAACCTAGGGCTAAGCTTGCCCTTCTTCCCATCACGCCCTTCATAGGCGACACTCGGAGAAATACCCGCTCACCGACCATGGATGCCAAATCACGAACTTTGCGGTCTGCATAACTCTTTTGCCTGGACTGAGCTGAACAAAGCCTATCCTGAATAATCCTAACCTTGTCCAAGGCCTCCTGAACCAGATCCGTACCCAACAACCGAGCCTCTCCCGGCTCAAACCATCCAACCGGAGACCGACACCGCCTACCATATAAAGCCTTATAAGGAGCCATCTGAATACTCGACTGGTAGCTGTTGTTGTAGGCAAACTCTGCTAAAGGCAAAAACTGATCCCACGAGCCTCCAAAGTCAATGACACAAGCTTGGGCATATCCTCCAAAATCTGAATTGTTCGCTCGGACTGCTCGTCCGTCTGAGGATGAAACGCTGTGCTCAACTCAACTCGCGTGCCCAACTCTCGCTGAACTGCTCTCCAGAAACATGGGGTAAACTGCGTACCTCAGTCCGAAATGATAGACACAGGCACACCATGAAGACGAACAATGTCCCGGATATAGATATCAGCTAACCTCTCGGATGAATAGGAGACTGCTATAGGAACGAAATGCGCTGACTTGGTTAGCCTATCAACAATGACCCATACCGCGTTGAACTTCCTCCGAGTCTGCGGGAGTCTAACATTGAAATCCATAATGACCCACTCCCACTTCCACTCGGGAAGCTCAATCCTCTCAGATAAACCACCAGGCCTCTGATGCTCGTACTTAACCTGCTGACAATTCAAACACTAAGCCACATATGCAATGATATCCTTCTTTATTCTCCGCCACCAATAATGCCACCGTAAATCCTGATACATCTTTGCGGCGCTCAGATGAATAGAGTACCAGGAGCTATGGGCCTCCTCTAGAATCAACTCTCGGAGCCCATACACATTGGGAACACAAACTCGACCCTGCAATCTCAAAACTTCATCATCATCTAACGTAACTTGCTTGGCACCTCCGTACTGCACCGTGTCTCTAAGGACACACAAATGGGGATCATCATATTGCCAATCATGAATACGCTCCAATAAGGAAGAACGAGCGACCGTGCAAGCTAACACCCGACTGGGCTCAGAAATATCCAACCTCACGAACCAATTGGCCAAAGCCTGAACATCCAAAACAAGCGGTCTCTCACCGACCGGAATATAAGTAAGACTGCCCATACTGGCTAACTTCCTACTCAAAGCATCGACCACCACATTGGCCTTTCCCGGATGATATAGGATGGTGATATCATAATCTTTTAACAACTCCAACCACCTCCTCTGCCTCAAATTCAACTCCTTTTGCTTGAACAAATACTGAAGACTCTTGTGATTCGTGAATACCTCACATGCCACGCCATATAGGTAATGTCTCCAAATCTTCAATGCGTGAACATGGCTGCCAACTCCAAATCGTGAACCAGATAGTTCTTCTCATGAATCTTCAACTGCCGCGAAGCATAGGCAATGACCTTTCCCTCCTAAATCAACACTTCCCCAAGTCCGATACGAGATGCATCACAATAAACTATATAAGGCCTTGAACCTGTAGGCAAAAACAGCACCAGTGCCGTAGTAAGAGTTGTCGTGAGCTTCTGAAAGCTCGCCTCACACTCATCCGATCATCCGAACTGGGCAACCTTCTGGGTCAACCTGGACATCGGGGCTGCGATAGATGAGAACCCCTCCACGAATCGACGATAGTAGTCTGCTAATCCCAAGAAACTCCGAATCTCTGTAGCTGATGCTGGTCTAGGCCAGTTCTTGACTGCCTCAATCTTCTCCGGATCAACCTTAATACCCTCTGCTGATAAAACATGACCTAGGAATGCAATTGAACTCAACCAGAACTCACACTTCGAGAACTTAGCATATAGCTCACTATCCCTCAGAGTCTGAAGAACCACTCTGAGATGCTGCTCATGCTCCTCCTGGCTGCGGGAATATATCAAAATATCATCAATGAAGACTATCACGAACGAATCCAAATAAGGCCTGAACACTCGGTTCATCAAGTCCATAAAAGCTGTTGGGGCATTTGTCAACCCGAATGACATAACCAAGAACTCAGAATGTCTGTACCGAGTGCGAAAAGCTGTCTTAGGGACATCGGATGCTTAATACTCAACTAATGGTAGCCAGATCTCAAGTCAATCTTCGAAAATACCTTGGCACCCTGAAGTTGATCAAACAAATCATCGATCCTCGGCAATGGATACTTATTCTTGATTGTAACCTTGTTCAACTGCCGGTAATCAATACACATTCTCATCTATCCGTCCTTCTTCTTAACGAACAACACCGGCGCACCCCAAGGCGAAACACTGGGTCTAATGAAACCCTTCTCAAGCAAGTCTTGCAACTGTTCCTTCAACTCTTTCAAATCAGGCGGGGCCATACGATACGGCGAGATAGAACACTACAAGAAAATAGGCTTTTAGCGACTATTTATTAACGAAGGGATATGAGTCCGATCGTAATAAGTGTATCTATAATGACCCAATTTTTTTCTGGTCGTTAAATGCCAATTTTTAGTGCGATATTACCAACGGGATACTATTCAGCCCTTAAATGTGACGACCCAAAGGGTCATCACCTGTATTCCTACTCACTCTGTATTTTTGAGGCCGTGAAAACCTCACTTGGGGGTTGCCTCGAATTTGTGTGCGCAGTCCGAGCGCGTAGCCGGAACGTTTATATATGAATTTGTGAGAAAGATAATAAAATTTTGATGTTTTAATTGATTAAGTTTGACTTCGGTCAACGTTTTGGGCAAACGGATCCGGACTCGTGATTCGACAGTCCCGGAGGGTCCGTAGGAAAATATGAGACTTGGGGGTGTGCCCGGAATCAAATTCCGAGATTCCAAGTCCGAGGAATGAATTTTTACGTGAAATTATTTTCTGAAAGTATTAGAAATTTGCAGGTCCAGGTGTTGCAGGCCCCCAGCGCGGCCGCGGTCATTTCCGCGCGGTCCATGCTGGAAGCCGCGCGGCCGCGGTGCATTTCTGCGCGGTCCGCGTGGCTAGGTTCAGAGGGCCAGTAGTCCTAGGTCGCCCAGCACGGCCGCGTGCCATATCAGCGCGGTCGGCGCTGGGAGATTCAGAGAGTGGGAATTTTGGTTCATTCCAACTAGCGCGTCCGCGCACCAAATCAGTGCGGTCCGCGCTGGGTAGGTTCAGAGAGATGTTTTCCTCCCTTCCTCGGCGCGGCCGCGGGGAATTTTTGTGCGGTCCGCGTCGGGTCTCCAGTACAGTATATAAAGTCGGGATTTTCAGTCATTTTTCACTTTTTCAAAACCCAAAACATAAGAGGCGATTTTCCAAACGATTATACTTCTTCAAAACGATTGGTAAGTGATTTCTAACTTATTTTTTTTACTCCTTAACATCTTTAAACATAATTTCAACTTCAAAACAAAGATTTTAATGGGGGAATTTGGGAATTTAGGGTAGAACTAGGGTTCCTAAATTTGGGGGTTTTGGACCTCAATTTGAGATCCGATTCCAAAATAACTTATATATTTGAGTTCATGGGGAAAATGGGTAGTCAGGTTTTGGTTCGAACCTCGGGTTTTGACCACGTGGGCCCGGGGGCATTTTGGGAATTTTTGAACAAACTTTGGGAAATTTCATTTTCATGCATTCAAATTGATTCAAGTAGCATTTGTTAATACATTCAAGTAATTTGTGATTAGATTCGAGCGGTTTGGTGGTGGATTCGAGGGGTAAAGCTATATTAGAGGATTGAGTTGAGTTTGGAGCATTCGAGGTAAGTGTTTGATCTATCTTTGGCTTGAAGGAATAGGATTAGAGTGTTATTATTGCTAATTGCTAAATGATCGAGTACGGTGTATAGGCATGGTGACAAGTATCTATACACCGGTGTCTAGCATGACCGTGAGTCCTTGTATGTGCTTATCCTGATATTGCTATGACTCTTCCATGTTAATTGATGTATTCTATGCAATGTGAAGAGTATGAGGACAAATTACGAATTGTAAATTCTTTGGAGCGTTGGCTCGAACGATACGAAGACTATGGAGTAAGAAATGAAAGAAATAGAAAGTGATATGAATAATCCCTTGCCGGCATGGTTTGGGTACATTGATTATCTCCCTTGCCGGGACATTTCTTATTGTTTGTTTATCCTCTCGCCTCGTTTGGTTGTGATTACTGTTTGGGTGAGGAAGAGTGATAACGCACGAAGGGTCATTCCGCGCCATGTTTTGATTATAGTTGCACGAAGGGTCATTCCGTGCCATGTTTGATTTATACTTGCACGAAGGGTCATTCCGTGCCATGTTTTAATTATTTATGCACGAAGGGACATTCCGTGCTCTGATTTGATTATAATTGCACGAAGGATCATTCCGTGCCATGATATGAGAGTTATGTGAGGGAAAGCACGAAGGGTGATGCCGTGCACTGTATTTGAGTGCTTTTGGTGAGAATGAGAGTAAAATCACGAAGGTTGATGCCGTGCAACTATTGATTATTTTTCTGCTCTCATTAATTATTGTTATTGCCCTGTTTCTTACTTAAATTGTTGACTTTATATCCGGACTGTACTCCCCCATAGTATGCTTCCCTCCCTCTTAACTGTTTAACTTCTGTATTCTTTCCTTGTATTGCATTTATATACATTGAACTGCACAGGTTGATTGGGTAGTCCTGTCTAGCCCCGTCACTACTTCGCCGGGGTTAGGCCAGGCACTCACCAGCACATGGGGCCGGTTGTGCTGATGCTATACTTCTGTGCTCTTTTGCACAGATCACGGTACCGGAGCAACTTTTGGACCACAGCAGTAGGACATCGATCGGGAGCTGACTTCAGTCCAGGGACTTACGAGGTAGCCTAGCTGGCGTTCGCAGGCCGGAGTCCCTTTCTATGTTTTCAGTTTGTTTTCATTGTACTGAGACAGACACTTATGTAATTCTATTCTGACTTGTTTGTAGCACTCTTTAGTAGTTCGTGAGATAGCGACACCAGTCTTGGGTAGAGAATTGTTAAACTTCTGCTTTAATTTAAATGACTCCTTATATTTATGTTGTTCTTGTTAAGGTGAAATCAGGGAATGTTTAAAAGGCTTGGCTTGCCTAGCTCCGATAGTAGGCGCCATCACGACTCCCGATGGTTGGAAATCCGGGTCGTGACATTAAAAGGCTAATACCCGATCATAATTATTAACAAAATTAAGGTGCTACTTTTTCCCTCTATATTTTTCACAACCCACGTCTCTTAGCCCGCCTCCCTCCCCGAAAAAAATATTGAAAACCCTCAACCTTCTCTCTGTTTTGATCGCAAAACAAATTCGTACTAAAAAACCTTCAAAGTTGTATTAAAAGAACTTCAGCCTTATCTCGTTACTACTCACCATCACCTGCTCGCCTGTTGGTCTGGTCATTTTCGCCTATGACAGATAAAGAAAATACATCATTCGCATAGTTTTCTTTCCATCAATGTAAGGTTTTGGTTTTGTAACTATTAATTGCACTTTTATAACTATTAGTTGTGAATTTTCTTCACATCAATATAAGTTTCTGCTTTTGTACTATTAGTCGCACTTTTGTAACTATTAATTGTAGTTGTGGAATGCCCATTTTCCCAGTCATGGGTTTACATTGTATCTAGAGTACTTTTTGCTTGTTGTGATATCTGTAAATTTAATTTTGCACTAATGATTATAGCTATTCTGTTCACATTTTTTGGACTATTTTGCATGTACTGATGTGAGCACATATGTAAGTAGCTTTGATTGAAATTAAAAAGTGGTGAGATGATGCTGATTATTGAATACACTTGTCAATATGATAATTTGAGGATAGATGGATTTGGAAGTGAGTTTTAGTACTCCATGATTATACATATTTTTGTTTTGGATAGGTAAAGGAAGTGAGTTTTAGTACTTCATGATTATACATATTTTTGTTTTGGATAGGTAAAGGAAGTGAGTTTTAGTACTTCATGATTATACATATTTTTGTTTTGGATAGGTAAAGGAGTCAGCCTCTCTACCCTAGGGTAGGGGTATGGTCTGCGTACACACTACCCTCCCCAAACCCCACTAGTGCGATTATACTAGGTTGTTGTTGTTGTTGTATAGGTAAAGGAGTGTAGTCATAATCTTCTATGTGGGATCTTTATCTTTGATGAAACAAACTGTTTGTTCTCATACTGGGTGAATTCTCAATATTATAAAGTAGCTAGATGATACGATGGTGTAAAATAGAAAATTTCTGAAAGAAGAGTCCTAATGTTTTTTTGACTTTCTGATCTATTGTCTCCTAGTAGGTATCTACGAGTAAGAGAAAGGAGAAGCAAAAAATCTAATGTAAGAGAAAGGACAAAGCAAAATTTACAGTAAACCACTTTTCACGTTTTTATATTTTCTTGACACTGTCTTTTTCAGTATAGCTTAGGCAAGAAAAATAGTATTTTATATTTTTCTTTGTAATTAAGCTTCTGAAAAGCTTAGGCCCAAATATGCATATCGTCTCAACACAATTGTCATAGGATCAAGTAAAAGGTGCAAAAATATAACGGAAAGATGTAATTTTTTCAAGTCTGGCAATTCTTCTAAATGCACCAAAGCTCCCTTACTCAAAGTTGTCGGTTAAACAATTAGTAAGTGGCTTTCATTTGATAATTTTTGAGACTATTTATAAATCTGTAGTAGAGCCAATTTATAGAAGCATACTTAATGTGGAGTTGATCCAATGATCTCTCAGTTTGCTAAATATATATGTATAAGCTTTTTGTGGTTTATTTTAAACTCAAACAATACTTGACATATTTGGATGATTCCACTGAAGTCAATATGATAATTTACAACATATAGAAACAGGCTATTCTTTCAAGTAGTACCTAACAACAATGACATTCACCAAGAAAATTTTGATTTACAAGTGAATAAACAAAAATTGAGTGAAAAAGTGTATAGTATGAAATAAGCATGCTCAAAAGAATTCAGTTAAGCATCTGAGAACTAACATTCTTTATTTTCTCTTGTATAAATAGGTATTTCCGATTTCTTGGTATTCTTTTTAGGATCATCGCTGAGGCTGAGATCAGTAGCATCTTCTTTCATGGTTTTAATAAATGTTTTTGCTCCCATCATAATAAGCCTTTCTATCATGAAGAGCTGGTAATTATTCTCAATCACTGGATTCAAGATACTGCTGTAATTTGATGAACAAGCCAGCTTATACCTCTCAGACATAGGAGAAAAGAAGCCTGATGTCCTCTCATTAGAAGCAATAAAAAGGGTTCGCCCACGGCGTACCCATTTTGCTATTCTGCAAGGAGTTATTTCACTACTAGAAATCCGGTAAAAAGCGACCACAAAAAGCGACCAAAGTTGGTCGCTTATAGGCCCAAAAGCGACCAAAAAGCGACCAAACATGCGTGGTCGCTATATTGCTGGTCCCTTCACTTTAGGGACCAAAGTTGGTCGCTAATTAGCGACCAACTTTGGTCTCTAAGGTAAAATGACCAAATATTCCGGGTATTGACTATAGCGACCATCTTTGGTCGCTTTATTATTTTAATAATATAAATTTGGCGACCAAAGTTGGTCTCTAAATGTAAAATATATTATTTATTGGTTTATTATTATTCATAAAACAGCGACCAACTTTGGTCTCTAATCCAAATATTATATTTTAAAATCTGGAAAATGGAGACCAAGGTTGGTCGCTATTTTTTTAATTTCTTTTAAAAATAAGCGACCAAAAGTGGGTCGCTAATGTCAAGAATTTAATTTTTTTTAATGGAATAGCGACCAAGGTTGGTCGCTTTTTAAGAAATCTGGGTAAAAAGAGACCAACTTTGGTCGCTATTGCCCGTCAAATTATTTTTTTTAAAATGACAAGCGACCAAAAAGAGACCAAAGTTGGTCGCTTTTCTGGGTATTATTTTGGGAGAAACTGCCTGTTTTGGCAGCTACACCACCTGCCAGCATACCAAATCCCTATTACAAGCAACAACAACAACAATACCAACAACAACACAACAACAAATACAACAACAACAACAACAACAACAACATTAAAACCAACGAAGTATAAAGTTCAATAGAACTAACACATTAAGCTAACAAAACTAAGTTAACGCTTATTACAAGCCCATTCGAAAGCTAGTTCTATTGTCTAGTTCAAAGTATATAAAGTACTCAAGGAGTGTTCTTTCAACATCCTCGTCCGAATGTTGGATTGCCTCGCCCGACTCATTAGGTGGCTGACTGCGTATGAATTCCTCCACATCAGGTGTGAAGCGAACCTATAAGAAAAATTATATTAAATTAGTATTTCAAAATTTATATAAAAGTAAATAAAAATACTTAAATGAAAAGTAAAAAACGTACATGTATAGTCGAGGCTCGACCCTCGACCCACCTTTCTCAATCAGTCTCTATCTTCTCTTTACATACAAGTTTATTGAATAGCTCATGATCTTGCTTCATTGGCATCATAAAGCTGTCTGGTGGCTTTGGTGATTATCCTCGGGATGAACTTGGATACAGAGAATAACTTGGATACAGTAGCTGACAGGGTGTGTCTTTTGATCAATTGTTGTTCTCGTTAGCGACAATGATGATGAGAATGCAATGACATGTGCTTCAAATAGTGATGGTGTAGGCAGGAATTTTAACATTTTCTAAGTAGATAAAAGAAAGATTATAGAGGAATTCTCTACTTCATTTTCCAAGAAGAAAAGAAGTTTAATTGATAGTGACAAGGTTGATGGTGATGGAATGTTTTCCGTCGGTCATGGCAGTTCCCATAAAACGGGTATCATAAGACTCTATGATGACAAAGATTATAGGAAGTTTTGTTCTCAACTTTCTTCCAAGTCTGATCCG
>NW_017670937.1:38256-66171 GCF_001879085.1 Nicotiana attenuata
GAGGGCTAAAAGCTTGCTATCATATTATCATGCATATAGTCATAGCAAGATACATATGTGCACAAATTGCACTGAGGATGTAGTACTTCATGACCATGAATGCTATATGCTTTAAGCAATTTAAATCCTTCATGGATTTTTAAGTCATATAAGCCATATAATAGACTTTAGATGCATATCGAGTTTTCATGTCATGCTAGACATATAAGATACCCAAAACTGATTGCACATACCATTGACTTTATACTTTCAAGTGTTTGAACTACATGTTCAAAACTACATGGCTTTCATATGAAACTAATTCTATTTGAATTGTTTATTCAGACTTAAGATCCTCATATATATTTAGCGCTATTATAGATGTCTTCGACGAACATTTTATATCGGTTCCAACCTCCTTATTTTTCATAAAGACATAACATAGAGATCTCTTCATTCATATATTCAGGTACCTGAATCTCTCATGAGATTTTATGAAGTGTTATGTCATGTGATCTTCTAGATCACTTGCCTCCTTTATTATGATCATTTTGATCATTTGCTCATCTTCTTTATCAAGAAGTTTATTTGAAACCGATTGTCTATACGCTTTAAGCTTACCATAGACTTTGTCCTTCTAGGGCTTATTCTAATAGGAGCATTTGCAGTGAGAATATAGTTACTTTCTTTGGGTCAGCAAATGCGTCTGGCATGCTTTGCAATAAATTGCACATGAATTATCCTTTTATGAACTTCAAGTTCATATTATTTTATTCGAGGATCTAGATGTATAAATGATAATTCATTCCATGTAACTTTTTCTCAACTGTTGTATCTTGTCTCCCCCTCATGTTAGAAAAAACTAACTTGTTTACTCAACTTTGAGAACTCATCTTTGTGCGTTATGGTGTTAATCAAAATATACACCGCACATCAATAATAATAAGATGGAATTATTTGGTCCTGACCATGAACCACTTGTGAGGGGAGAAAATAATATACTTTCGTATATAATGTATATCAAACTGATATACAAAACTTTGTTCTCATAAGCAATTGTTTAGCTATTAAGTGGAGGCACTCAATAAATCATTTTGCTAAACCAGCTGTGATGTAGACCAACTTATCAAGATGAACTTCTTAAATAGAAAATCTGGAATATGCTCTAAATTAAATTATTGAGCAAGTTACCTCGCAAACACCATGTTGCGGGTTAATAATAATCGCACATGTAACCATCTCATAGATGCATCTTATGTGGTATACATGGCAGGTGAATGGGCCCATATTCACCTTTAATATTTCCAGCATTCATGGGATCCAATCCCAATTTTAATTGGTCTATTAATTAATGAGAACAAGCAATGTAAGAGAATTCGTAAAGAACTTTCTAGTTCTTTAATATTTACCCATGTGAATTCTCTTTTATTTTTTCACATCATACTTGAATTAACATGGCTAAACCAATTATGCCAACTGGATAAATTATCAATATTGATAAACTTCATGTTTACACCATGATGTGTGCAATTATGAATAAACTCCAAGTTTATTATGATATGAGTTTTTATATCAATAAATATCCACTTCATTGTGGTATTCTTTTGTTTATGTAGTACAAATTGGAGAATAAAGCGGGTAGCTTTTCACATACATATTACCCCGCTACAAGTTGTAGTAATAGAAGATATTAAATCTTTCCTTTATTTATAGTCTCAATATAATCGACCGCTTTCGCGTATACTTTGGAAACTGAATAAGTTTCTTTGAGACTTACTACAACACAATACCTTATTGGTAATTAATTGTGTTTCTCCAAAATAGTATAATTGGCTCTTGCAGAGTTCTCAATTAATTTTGTAGTACCACATATTCATCAACACCTATATGGTGAATATCTCTTTTAAAGAGAAAGTTATACCATTATGGTTATGGTCAAAATTATATGCAAGATTTTCTTTTGCATTACCGTTGTTTTTTAACAATCACAATGCCAAAATATTTTGGCGTACAATAGGTACGTGACCAATGATCATTCATGCCATAATAATGACATTATTTTCTTATATCATCTCAAACCTCCTTTTAGAGGTGAGTGTTGTATATTCACTACCACTAGCACATTCATATTCTTCCAAGAATGAATATGTATACATAAATCAGATGGTTTCACATTCATATCATGAATGAACCATAATCATCTATATGTGCTTTATAAATTATCATGTCAAATCGATGACAAATATTACTTTCACAGAGTGAAGGATTATTTTGAGAAACCTTATTATTCTCATTATCACAATGATGACGATTATCATTTCGTCTAATACCACGTCCACGTCCATTGATACCTTCACGGTAATAATTTTATCTTCTTTCAGACATATCATATACTGCTATCACATTCTCTTAAGGGAATGAGAATGGAGCAAATTCAATGGGACGGGTTTTCACTTCTTGTGCTCACGATCATACGTGACTTTGATCATGGCAGACATAGAAATTTTTACCACTTCAGGTGGTTATAATTTCTTACAAACTCCATTAGAGTTATAATCAAACTTTGTTGTCTTTGCTTGTATATAAAATCAAATTATAGAATTTCAAGAATTTAATAGAGAAAAATAAAGTAAAATACTTACCTTAAATCCAGAATTTAATCATGAAAGAAGTTCATGGAATAATTGACAATCATTATGCTCAATCCCAAAACTTCTACTCAATTGGTTAGAGTCTCGTGCTGATAACGTGTTATGAAACAATAAAAGAAGAAGAATAGTATTGCAAAGAAAAGTTGGGGGAGAGAATTCTTATTGATTTTTAGGATGAATTACAATGGAATAGAACCCTCTATTTATAGGGAGAGGGTGACTTAGCCACCAAGTAATAAACTCTAGAATCTCTCTAAATATAGACATTCACCTTAAATATAATTCTATTTATAACAAAGGGTGAATTATGTTCTTTCGTGATGCTAAGGATAAATGTAAACTGTGTTAAGGGTAAACGGCATTTTTGGGTGATGCTATATCTCCATGCTCTATACTATTTTACTATATTACTTTTACTTTCCTTTCTTTCACGAGGAGTATTAATTGGTGAACAATTGATATGCCTTTATCATGTCATATCACATATTATTGTTATTATTGTATACCGTTGTAATTGGTATTTTAATAAGAAAGAGAGTTTAATGAATTGGACAACAAATATGAAGCAGAGGACTTGTCCCTAAATTAAATAATATTTTATTATGTTGAAGCTTCCTGATTGTTACTATTTGATGCTATTTTTTCTCCCCCTTTTTCTTATCGTCTTTTGTCTTCTTCCACCTATTGAGGTCTTCTCATTCTTATTTATGGTTTTTTCATTGTTTCTATACTAACAGAAACTTGTTCTTTTATCAGATCAATGATTTGAAAGTTTGAAGATCCTATCCTTGAAGAAAGTACGGAACAAGTTGAAGTATGATAGGTTTTTTTTTTGCTAGAGGTAGTTTAAACACAATATTTAATGTACATATACATTTTATTCTCTTTTTAGAAATGATGTCACTCAATGTGGATAGGTATATTTTCTGTTAGTGTGATGCTTTAGTTCGTTATATTAATAATGAACTTTTTATGAATATTGATTATTTGGTTTATTTTCGGATGTGTCTGGATGTGTATGAAATAATTAACTATTACCATTTGGTAGTATACAATATTTTGTACTTATGTATTTCATATTAGCGAACAAAATTTGACTTTCAAAAATATTGTTGTTGAAAGTGACACACAATTAGTGAAGGGAGTTTTGGCCGTTAAAAGCACTTGCGTTGGCAAATTTGGTTGTTCATCATTAATGTTTTTAACGGCCGGATGATTAAGTAGCGAAGGAAAAATTCTGTCGTTATAAATCACGTGTAACGATCGGAATTTATGTCGTCGTTAAAGAATCTTTAGCGACCGAACTGAGATCCGGTCGTTAACTTTTAACGTCAAGGCTTTTAACGACCGGTGACGACCAGATTTTTTTTCGTCGTTATTAACTTATAACGACTGGATTTGGACTTTTAGCGACTGAATTTCCCTTCGCTAAAAGCCTATTTTCTTGTAGTGGAAATGGGCTGAGTGCCCGGAGCCAAATCAATGCAAAAGTCAATATCCCTGTTGGTGGCATACCCGGCAGGTCTAAAGGGGATACCTCAGGGAACACACGAACAACGGGCACAGAATCAATAGATGGAACCTCAGTACTGGAATCATGAACATATGCCAAATAAGCCAAACGCCCCTTCTCGACCATGCGCCGAGCCTTCACATAAGAGATAACAATATGGGTAGAATGTCCAGGAGTCCCTCTCCACTCTAAACGAGACAAACCCGGTAAATCTAAGGTCACAGTCTTGGCATGACATTCCAAGATAGCATGGTAAGGTGATAACCAGTCCATCCCCAATATAACATCAAAATCGACCATGTCTAGAAGCAACAAATCTACTCGAGTCTCAAGACCCCCAATCACAACTACACTAGAGTGATGGACTCGATCTACCACAATAGAATCACCCACCGGTGTAGACACATAGACAGGAATACTCAATGAATCATTTGGCATGACCAGATACGGTGCAAAATAAGATGACACATACGAGTGTGTACACCCTGGATCAAATAACACTGAGGCATCTCTATCACAAACCAGAACCGTACCTGTAATAACTACATATGAAGCCTCAACCTCGGGCCTGGCTGGAAGAGCATAACATTGGGGCTGGGCCCCACCACCCTGAACCACATCTCTAGGACGGCCTGCTGCTGGCTGGACTCCACCTCTAGCGGCCTAAGCTCCACCTCTAGTACCTCTACCTCCACCTCTATCACCTCTACCCCCACCTCTAGCTGGCTGGGAGGGCTGTGGAACACCTGGTGCCTGAACCATGGCACGGGAACCCTGATACTGTGAGCTACTCGGTGCTCGAGGGCAAAACCTATCAATGTGACCCATATCACCACAAGTGTAACAAGCCCTCGGCTGCTAAGACTGCTGACTCTGTCGACCTGAATGACCACCTTGGAAACTCTGAAGTGGCGGTGCACTGATAGGAGCTGGTGGTGCACTGTAGGACTGCTGATCAGAATAATGCATCTGAGGACCACGACCACCTGAAGCACCGTGAGAAACTTGAAGTGCTGACTGAAAGGGCCTAGGTGGATGGCCTCTACCATATGAATCCCTACCTCCAGACGAGGTACCACTGAATCGGTCTGAATGATGGGGCCTCTTGTCTGACCCATGACCACCTCCCTGTGACAGAACCATCTCCACTCTACGGGCCATATTGGCCGCCTCCTGAAAAGTAATCTCACTCCCACCCTCTCTCTCTCGGTAGGAAGTATGACAAGAGCATGGCGAGCCAAGTCGATGAATCTGGTCTCATACTGGGTAAGCATCATGGAACCCTGCTGAAGATGCTCAAACTGCCTCCGATAGGCCTATCTCTGAGTAACGGGGAGAAACTTCTCCAGAAACAACACTGTAAACTGCTCCCAAGTCAAAGATGGCGATCCGGCTGGTCTAGCCAGGCAATAATCTCTCCACCAAGTCTTGGCGGATCCAGACAAGCAAAATGTAGCAAAATCGACCCCATTGGTCCCAACAATACCCATGTTCCTAAGAACCTCGTGGCAGTTGTCTAGATAATCTTGGGGATCCTCAGTAGATGCAACGCTGAAAGTAGAAGTGAAGAGCTTGGTGAACCTATCCAGCCTCCATAAAGCATCGGCGGACATAGCCGCTCCATCACCGGTCTGAACTACCACACCCGGCTGAACTGCTCCAACTGGCTGAACCGCTGGAGTCTGAATCTGGGGAGTTACCTGCTCCGGAGTGCGAGTAGCAGGAGTCTGGGCTCCTCCTCCAGCCTGAGAGACGGTTGGTGCTACAGGAAGCAAGCCTGCCCGGGTGACACTCTCCATGAGGCCCACTAGGCGGACCAGAGCATACTGAAGAACTGGGGTAGCAATAAACCCCTATGGGACCTGATCTGGGCCCACCAGAACTGCTGGGGCCGGAACCTCCTCATCAAAATCAACCTGAGGCTCCGCCACTGGTGCTGCTGCTTGGGGCTGAGCTCTGCCCCTACCTCGGCCTCTAGCACGGCCTCCCTCTCCCTCTGCCCCTCGTGGGAGCTGCTGCTGGGGGGCTCGGGCTGCTGAGCGGTGGATGAGGAAGCGCGTGTTCTCGCCATCTGCGAATGAACAGAGTAGAAATTCAGTTAGTATTGAGAAACAAAACTGCACGACAAGAAAGAACAAATGTGAAGTTTTCCTAACTCTGTAGCCTCTGGGGATAAATACAAACGTCTCCGTACCGATCCCTCAGACTCTACTAAGCTTGTCTGTGAACTGTGAGACCCATGTAACCTAGACCTCTGATACCAACTTGTCATGACCCGAATTTTCCACCCTCGGGAGTCGTGATGACGACTACTAATGAGAGCTAGACAAGCCAAACCTTAACTACTTACTTCATTTTCATATTATATCATTTTAACAAACATAAGCCAATAACATGATAACAACAGAACTTTAAATAATTAAGCGGAATATGACTATTAAATATCTGAAATCTGCATATATTACAACTTTTAAAACCTCAAACACCCAAATCCTGGTGTAACAGACTATCTAAGATTACTACATACAAGGTCTGAAGAAATAACAGTACACTGTTTTTGAATAAAAGAAAAATGAAACAGGAAATAGAGATAGAGGGAGACGCCAGGGCCCGCAGACGCCTGCAGGTCTACCTTGGGTCTCTGGGTAGACTGAAGGAAGCACTCCAACTACTGCCCAAAAGCTGCTTCGGGATATGCACATAGTGCAGAGTGTAGTATCAGCACAACCGATCCCATGTGCTGGTAAGTGCCTAGCCTAACTTCAGCGAAGTAGTGACGAGGCTAGGACCAGACTACCAAATAAACATGTGCAGTTCAAATATATATACAACGGAAAAGAAATACAGAGATAACTAATCAATATGGGAGGGGGAGCATGCTGTGGGGGAGATAACAATTCCAAGTAAAAAGACATCAAGTAACGAAGGAAACAACATAACTCGGATATCAATAAAGAATCAAAAATCAATAAGTGCACGACATCATCCTTCGTGCTTTTACTCTCGTCCTCACCAAAGCAATTATATAATAAAATGTGCACGACATCACCCTTCGCGCTTTTACTCTCTTTCCTCACCATACAATCAATAGAATCGGCACGGAATGGTACATCGTGTGACACGACATCACCCTTCATGCTTTACACTCTTTCCTCGCAATCATACACGACATCACCCTTCGTGCTTTACACTCTTTCCTCACAAAACACATAATACACGGCATCACCCTTCGTGCTTTAACACTCTTCCTCACCCAAACAACAATCACACACAATGGGGCAAGGGAATAAATAAGATTATAATAGAACTCCCGGCAAGGGAACAACAATTAAACACTTAAATCCCGGCAAGGGAACAACATCAACAATATCAACGTCCCGGCAAGGTAGATAACCAATAAGGCAACAATATCCTGGCAAGGGCACAATTAAATGACTTCTTTCTCCTTTTCACTTTTACTTCACAACTCACTTACCACTTGAGCCAATGCTCCAAAGGGTTCAATCAACTCATATACTCCCACAATTCGTAATATAGCTTGAGCCAATGCTCCTCGATGTTCAAAGGTCACAATTACTTCCACAAACTTGTCACAACAAATAAAAATCACCTCTAAAGCATAGATAATACAACCAAGTCATGAAAATCACAATATAAGACTTACGAGCATGCTTGACTCCGATATATAGATACTCGTCACCATGCCTATACGTCGTACTCAACGAATATAACATAGCAAATAGGACTCGACTCCTAATCCTTCAAGCTAAGGTTAGACCAAACACTTACCTCGAACTTCCACGGCCAACTCAAGCCTCAAACACCGCTTTTCCTTTCGAATTCGGCTCCAAATCAATTGTGTCTATACATAGTCGACTTCATAACATCAATAAACACTAAACAATTCAATTCCAATGCCTAATTATAGCTTTCTAATCATTCTTCCCAAAAATCCAAAAATCGACCCCGGGCCCGCTCGGTCAAAACACGAGGTTTGAACCAAAATCCGGTCACCCATTCACCCATGAGCACGAATATATAATTAGTTCCAGAATTCGACCTCAAAACGAGGTCTAAATCACAATTAATCAAAAAGCCCTAACTCTACCCAAATCCTTAATTTTCTACCCTTAATCTTATGTTTTAGGCCTAGAAATCTAGTGGGTGTTGATAAAAATGGAAGAAAACAAGTTAAATATTACATACCCAAGAGGTTATGGTGAGGAAATGCTTCAAAAATCACCTAAGAGCTTTGGAGAAGAAGATGTTTATGAAAATTTATGAAAATCCCGTAAGTGTTCTGTTTTGGTCTTTTAAAATCACTGGGCGAAAAAACTCATCGCGTTCGCGACAGGTCCATCGCGTTGGCAATGGGTTAGGCTTGCTAGGCATTTGCGTTCGCAGAATAAGGCTTGCGTTCGCGGAGCTTTGGCTCCTCAAGCCTACACGTTCGCGGGCCAGTGGCCACGTTCGCGATGAACATATTGGTGACCCCTTCCCAGGACCTTACGCATTCGTGAGTGCAGGGACGCGTTCGCGAAGGGTCTCTCCCCCAGCTTCACGTTCGCATCTCGAGCTTTGTGTTCGCAAAGAAGAAATTGGGCACCTGGGATAATTGCCTTACGCGTTCGCGAGTGGGACCACGCGAACGCGAAGGGTAAAATCCCTGGGCACTAAACAACAAAAACCTGCAACTTTTCCTAAGACAAATCATTCCGAAACACATCCGAAACTCACTCGAGCCCTCGGGGATCCTAACCAAACATACGTACTAACTCAACAACATCATTAACAACGAATTAAACCTCAAAATCAAAGAATTTTCTCAAACTTCTTAAAACATCAATTTTAGCAATTTAGGTTCGAATCACGTCAAATGACATCCGTTTTTTCACCAAATTCCACAAAAACGTCTTAAATCATATATAAGACCTGTACCGGGCGCTGGAACCAAAATACGGGCCCGATACCATCATGTTCTAAGCAAATTTCATTTCAAATTTCTTTAAATAATTTTAGAAAATAATTTTCTTTAAAAATTTATTTCTCGGGGTTGAGACCTCGGAATTCGATTCCGGGCATGCTCCCAAGTTCCATATTTTCCTATGGACCCTCCGGGACCTTTAATTCACGGGTCCGGGTCTGTTTACCTAAAACGTTGACCGAAGTCTAATTTATTCATTTTACAGTCAAAATTTATCATTTTTCACAGATTTTTCACACATAGGCTTTCCGGCTACACGCCCGAACTGCGCTCGTAAATCGAGGAGATGCTAAAAGAAGTTTTTAAGGCCTCGAAAAATGGAATTCGATTAAAAAGCAAGTGATGACCTTTTGGATCATCACAAATAATTTGAAAATAACACAAATTGTCTCAAATCAACTTAGATACGAATTTCTGGAGGACGCTCAAGACAACTCTTCATATGCCTCCTTAAACTTCCCGTGCCATACTTTGGACGAAGATTTAAGACTCGACCACAGTTCTTGCACTTTACTTTCTGAACTTCTTCATTTTCTTCTACCACCTCAAAGTGTTCCCAAACATATGAGCGCACTTTAGAAGTACATGGCATGATTTAACTAGAATTGAGAATTTGAGTTTGAGAAATGAGAGATGAGTGAAAAAATGATGAAGAGGTGGGGTGTATTTATGGTTTTTCAAAGGACTAAATTAGTAATTATAAAAAGTGTTAAATTTAAAAAAAATTGGCCCAAAAAGGGCTAAATGTGCAAAACAGCCGTTGGGCCAACGGTCAAAAAGTAGAAACATTAAAATAAAATTGAAAGTAGCCGATATACCGATCTGGGCCGGGCCGGTTAACCGATTCTACAGTAAATAACGTTGATCGGGTTTGACCGGTCCGGTTAACCGGTTGCAAGAAGGTGAACGGACCAATCCCCCTTACCCCATTAACCTAGCTCACCCGAACCCCTTTGTACCGGTTCCGGTTTCAACCGGTCTGGGCCGGTCCGGAAACGGGTTGACCCGGCCCGTTAGACACCCATATTATTATTTTTTGACAAAATTTTTCTTTTATTTCATCAAAAAACTGGCTTTACATTCCCAGATAATGCTGACCATTAATCTCCAAAATCTCTAATACAGAAAAAAACTATACACTACAGATCTTAATTACACAATACTATACTAAGTAGTATTTGTCAAATTTTCCAATTCTGATCGCCATTTGCTCTTCTTCCTGCCTTGTATGTGTATATGTATTGCAATTTCTTTGCACATGTCATCTATGCTGTATCTTCCTTTGTTGAATCTCATCGAGTTCCTTTCACGCCATATGCAGTAAATAACCATTGCAAATAATGATGTGATCATTTCTACCCTGCAATCTTTCCTCTTTGCCATGTTGCATATCCATTGCAATTCATGCTGCCAGCTTCCTACCTATCTTGCATTGCCAGTCCAAATCAAAACTCTTTCCTATAGTTTGCTTGTACATGGACAACCAAAGTATAGATGCTCAAATGTTTCTATACTCTGTGTACAGAATACACAGTCTAGCTGGACTTGAATTCCAAACTTGGCAAGTCTATCCATAGTTGCTATCCTTTGATCGATTAGTCAGCCATAGATGGAACTTAAACCTAGCATGGATCTGTGTATGTAGATGAATACTCTTCCAGTCTACTTTAGGGAATTGTGGCTGTAACTTGATATAAGCTTTGTGTATCTAAAATTTTCCTTGCTTCACAAAACTATCCAGTGTGTTTATGAGACTGTTCTGAACTGACTTCAGCTTCTGCATTTCATCCTTTGCCTCTATGATCTTCCTTACCACCCAAGCTGCATTTTTAGATGTATCTACCTCCTCAAGAGGTCTGTTTTTTATATAGTAAATGTGAGCCCATTTTATCCACAAAGTATCCTTTTTCATAGCCAATGCCCAGAGGTGTTTTAATAGGCTGCTTTGTTCCATATCTTCATGTTAATCACATTCAAACCACCAGTAGCTTTAGGTTGACATATTCTCTCCCAAGCTATCAGTGCTTTCTTGGAGTATTATATTGAGCCAGTCCACAAGAAGGTCCTGCATATAGTCTCTATCATCTTCATGATTTTCTTTGGCAATAAGAAGATTTGAGCCCAATACGTTTGTATTCCAAATAGCACTGATTTTATGAGTTGTACTCTTCCTGAGTATGAAAGCATCCTAGCTGACCAGCATCTAATTCTCTCTGTAATCTTCTCAATCAGAGGCAACCATTGATGAATGTTCAGTTTTCTTGCTGACAGTGGAACTCCCAGATATTTAAAAGGTATACTACCCTTTTCATATCTAGTATATTCAATCAGTTGTTCCTTTATATGCTGTGCAACTCCAACAATATAAATAGAACTCTTTTATGCACTTTCCTGCAATCCTGATGCATTTGAAAACCTCTTAAAGGTCTCTTGTATTATAGTAAATGATTGCTTGTCACCCCTGCAAAACATTAACAAATCGTCAGCAAAACAAATGTGCGTCACTCCCAGCTTCTTGCACTTGGGATGAAATTTGAACTCCTTCTGCATAGTTAATTGGTTCATCTCCCTTTGTAGGTACTCCATTGCAATCATAAAGAGGTAAGGAGATATTGGATCTCCTTGTCTTATATCTCTCTTAGCCATGAAAGGTCTAGTCAATCCTCCATTCAGCATTAGAGAATAGGACACTGTTGTCACACACTCCATTATCCATACTATGAATTTCGAAGGGAAGCCAAGATATGTGAGCATACATCTAAGAAACTGCCAGTCCAATGAATCATATGCCTTCCTTAAATCAACCTTAAGTACACATCTTGGAGATAAGCCTTTCCTGTTATAGCCATTGAACAGTTCACGGCTAAACAATATATTGTCTATTATGCTTCTTCCTTCTATGAATGCAGACTATGCTTTCCCAATGATACCTTCAATTACCTTCTTGATCCTTTTAGTTAGAATCTTGGCAATGACTTTGTATACAGTAGTACAGCAAGCAATAGGTCTGTAATCTTTGACAGTTGTAGGGGCAGAAACCTTTGGTATCAAAGTGATAGTTGTGCAATTTCATACTTGCTTCATCTTACTTGTTTGAAAAAAAAACATTACAGCATCATATACATCCTGTCTCACTTCTTCCCAATGCCTTTTAAAGAACTCTACTGGGAATCCATCAACTCTGGGGGCTTTATCATTTGGCATGTCTTTCACTGCTTCATCAACCTCTTCACATGTCACTTCTTTTATTAGCTCCTGTTGTTGTTCCAATGACAAGCACACTCCTTCTTTGATGAACTTTGTATTAGGGCATGGTTTTATCCCAGTGTTAGTTCCCATAAGTTGCTTAAAGAAGGTACTGAATTCATTTTCTACTGCTTGAGGTTCTGTGACTCTAGCTCCCACACCATTATATGCAGCAGTAATGGAATTTTTACTTGCTTTGATCTTCAGCCGTGCATAGAAATATTTGGAGTTTTAATCACCATAGTCAATCCAGATCACTCTTGCCTTTTGTTTCAGAATTCTTTCTTCTATTATACTCCATTTCTCTAGCTCTTGTAAGGTCTGCTTTTCCTTCTCAATTAGCTCCTGTTTAAAGGGATTAAGTTTCAAGTTGATTTGAGTATGTTCTAGATGCTGTCTTCTTTGAGTCAATCTTTTCTCATAACTTGTCATCTCCTTGTTTAATCCTTTTGCCTCAGATTTCAATTTTTGTAACTTCTGCCAAATGCTATCCATAGGATCATTTCCCAACTTCTGCTTCCAAATTATCTTCCCCATAGGTTGGAACTCCCTGTGTTCCATTGTTACCAGGTACAACTTGAATGACTTGGGATATATATTCTTCCTTTTCCATATTTGGACTACTATAGGAGAATGATCTGACACCCCAGGTTCTAGGCAGTCAGTCAGCTTCCACATGCCCATAATCCTTGATCCATTCAAAGTTTCCAAATGCCTAGTCTATTTTACTGTATACCCTGTCATCTGCATGCTGCTTATTGCACCAAGTATAGAAACAACCCTTTGTCTTCAATGGGGTCAGTTGCATAGAGTCAATACAATCCTTGAATTCTCTCACCTCATTCATAGTGACTGGTTGTCCTAAACTATCATCAGTAGTTAGAACATTGTTGAAGTCACCACTTATGAGCAAGGGAATTTGAATCTGTCCCCCTACCAATTGCAAATCACACCATAGACTTGCTCTGCCCTGTAGCTTGTTCCTAGCATACACTACTGTTAACATAATCTGGTATCCAGTCACTGAATCACTCACTTTGCAGTGAATGAATTGTTCATGAACTTTAACAATGTTAATTGATAAACTGGTCTTCCGTAGTACCCAAATTCTTCCATTCTCAGCTTTTGTATAATTATAGCAGTATCCCCAGTCTTTTGCTACCTTATACAGAATCTTTTTTGCTTTCATTTCTTTGACTCTAGTTTCCAGACATCCTAAAATGTCTATTTTATTCTTTTGCAGAAAGTTTTTCAATTCTTTCTGCTTATGGGGCTTGTTCGGCCCTCTTATGTTCCAGGTGCTTATGATCATGGTGGGTGTTGTCTAGGATCTAGATTCAACCCCCTCCCTATGCATATGTTTGACCAGAGTCCTCCAATATTCTGAATCTATTTGCATTGCTAGCCTCAACAATTTCACCATGCTGATCTAAAGAAGAATGCTGTCCTTCAGTGCCAACATCTGTGTGTATCCTCCTTCTACTTTGATCAGCATCAACTCTAGCAGTCTGTTTCTCTTTATCCACAGCTATTGGAGGTTGAATTTCAGTCACTTCCACATTCTTCTCTTCCTGTTCTGCTTGTTCCTTTGGCTTCCATTCCTGAACAATTCTCCTCCTTCTGCCTCTATTTCTTCTCTTAGGAACTTTAAATTCAGCATCATTTTCCTGTTTACTTTGATTCCAGCATTCAAAAGCATCATGTCCAAAATGAAAACAGTCATTGCAGAATTTTGGCTTCCATTCATATATAATTTCCTGCTGTTTTATACCAGAAGGAGTCATGATTTCAATATTCTCAATCAATGGCTTTGTTATGTCCACTTTCACTAGCACTCTTGCATAAGAAATTTTGTTCAATTCTGCTGTGTACTTGTCTATATACAGTAGGCATACCAACCTCACTAGCAACTTTACTTAAAGCATCAGCAGTCCAATACCCAGCCGATAAACTAGGAAAGTGAATCCATAGAGGAATAGTAGTGATACATTTAGGGTCAAAATAGAAATCTCTTTCCCAGTTCTGTAAAATTAATGGCTTGTTGTGGTATGTATATGGTCCTGCTTGAACAACTGTATCTCTATCCTCCATAGTTATGAATCGAAAAACATAATAGCCATCTTGGTGGTATAGAATTTGGGGCTTAGTAACAAAATCCCATGCTGTTTCTACATAACTCACCATAGATTTCTCGTATGGAGTGTCTCCCAGTACATAGTCGATTAGAGCAGTTTCCCAATAGTCCTTCAGCTCACTCACATCATCTTCCTCTATTTGAATGACTACTTTGCCATCCCTGTGACTTGGTGGGATATATTCCAATCTCATCCCCATCTGAGAGTTTCGATTCTGTTGTCGGAGCTCCTTTGCATGTAGGTTCTGTATCTAGATCTGGATTATGCTTTGAAGAACCAGCCTCAGAGAATTGAAGTCGTTTCGGACTTTTTGGTAGTTGATCCTTACATTGCTGAATTTCCTTTGTTGGATTCACCAATTTACTGTTCCATTGGTTACTGTTCCTTTCATCGATTTCATTTAGCTCACTTTCCTCCTCAATTGGTTGAAATCTAGCTGGTAAAAAACTTTCAAATGTTAACGGAGTGACAGTCTGCATCTTCAAGTTTGCCGGCATTGTAACAGTGGTCGCCGGAGCAGTTTGTTTGCGTCGCCTAGCCATCAGTGGTGCACGTTAGCCTGCCTTGGCTTATCGTGCGCTGAGAGCATTTTTTCGTTAGCTAACATAACATAACCCCCTGGACACCCATATTTCAAATAACAAGAGCGCACTTCATTTCAAAAGACAGAGTGGGTGGCTACTGACTTTCTTTTCGGACATCCCTCGTGGCCTCATCATCCAATTTTCGACAAATATTGTTATATTCTATAATTGAGGACGCGCAAAATCGTTTCATATTTTATGAAGAAAATCTGCATAATTCACCACTAAAATAGACCATTTCTTTTTTCTTTTTCCTCCCATTTAATTCATTGACAAATACATTAATTTGGTTCTTGATCCTTCAATCACTTTCGAGACCCAAATTCCATTCAGAAAAATTACACTTCCGATCCCCTAGTTATTAAAAAATAAGCATATCTACTCTTGAATTAATAACAAATCTGTGCTTTGATCCTTTTACATGATAATATTTTATTTAAATTATTTTTATGACTATATTACCTTCAGATATAGTAACAACTAACAATACAAATTTAACATAATACATGAGTAATTAAATAGTTTAACAATTACTGACTGTTAAATTTGTAAAAATTGGTAATCAAAAGGATCAAAAATATATATATTTCTATTAATTAAAGAGAACATAAATCAAACCAGATATCACTAGAATCAAAATTAAAATTCTTATTATCTCACATATTGAAAGATAAAATATTCATAAAAGAATTTGTTTGTGAAAAAAAACATGTTTTCTTATACATCTTAGTATATTCAATCACAAACAAAAAAACCCTACCCTAATCATCAAAAGAATAGTCTCCCCTTGCTAAAATTCAAAGAGCACGCTTCAATGAAATATGAAACTATGTTGCCCGGACTCTTCAAAAATGTCGCCGGGTACGTATTCGATCCTTTAAAAGTAGTGTATTTTTGAAGGATCCGACACGGGTGCGGCAATATTTTTGAAGAGCCCGAGCAATATAGATATGAACTACACATCAAAATCGTCGTCTTGAACAAACTGATTCTTCAACTATAGTTTCAAGCAATGGTTTCTTTGACCTACACATTAACAACATGTGCTTGAATTCTGGCGTTGAAAACTCTTCAATATCTTCTAATTTCAACTTTGGCAAACCAATTTTTTCATATTTTGGCTTAGGCTCCTCTATATCCACAGCAAATTGTGTGCATTCTGGCAATATTTTGACTCTTTTAAAAGACACCCTTTTGGCTACAGAATTAGCAGTGAGGAATAATGCACCCAAATCAGCTGCTGAAACTAATGAATTCAATCTTTTCATAGGAAACATGACATAAACATTGGCCATTTCAAGATCCTCATCAGCATTTAGTGCAGAAAATCTCCTACCAATATGTAGAGACTTTGAATTTACAAGAAAGAAATTAGGTTTCTCTAGCATGAGTTCAGCTGCTTTAATTTGGTGATGTATGTTTTGGATTTCACTATTTGGAAAAATGACCTTTACTATTCTTGATTGCTTGTTTCCTACTTGTGCTAATAATGTGCAAGATACGTAGTTGCCCATTTCAAATTGGACAAAACTCTTTCTTGAAAACTATGAAGAGTATAAAGATGCAAATAATATGAGGAAGAAGAAGAGAATATGGTTTTTGGGATTGAGAATTGAAGTAGTTTCCACCTATATACTAATGAAGGGAATGTTGGTAGAGACTAAAAAAGGTGAAAAAAGGATAAAAAGGTGGAACATATAATATAGTAATATAGAAAGCCAGTTGGAAAAAATATAAAGACAAGAAAAAATATGTGGGTATTTGGAAGTTGACAAGTTGGAGTATCAAAAAGGAGTTGGGTCCTGACTGTCATGAATCCGCGTAAGGTGAAGTGGGGTTACATTAACATATGTGATATTGACAGAAGTCGAATGTATGTTTTTCTAGCTACTCAAAATGCTCCATATATGATTAAGATATTGTCACTTTTGTTTTCTGTTAAATGCGTGTGGAGCCCCCATCTTCTTGATTATTGAATCACTACCAAATTTCCTATATAGGGTATTGTCGAAATTAGAAAAATAATACTCTATAGTATTGGTGTTTAACGGGTGGGCCGCTCCGGTCCGGGTTGAAAGTACGGGGGGGGGGGGGAAATTGTTTGTTTTTAAATATTAATCGATACCAGTTGACTAGTTTTTTCAAATTAGTCGACTAGATGAATAATTTGATAACAGTAAGGACTGAATTTAAGATGTAGACAATAAATGTAGGAATTAAAGACAGCGGAATGTTTATACTGGTTCGGATTCAATGTGAATCCTAGTCCAGTCCCCTTGGGTTGCAAGGGAGTTCTCTTTCAGTGAATAAGTTTCTAGAGTACATAGTGAATGGTGTGATCTACACCGATAGCTCAGTTCCTATATCACTCGTTTCTCTTTGATACAATGCCTCACCAGTGTTGTTCTCTTTTTCTTCTCTAACTTGTTACACAACAGATCTAGTAGCGCTACAATGTTTGTTTGCAGTAGAACAAAGAGAAGGTATTTGGTTCGATCAAAGTATATGTGCTAAGGTATAGAGACGAGTTTAAATACTTTGAGAGAGGCTTGATTTCTGAAGAGATTTGCCAACCCAAGAGATTTGATCCTCAGAAAGAGATTGATTCTTTCCAAGAATAAGGTTATTCAACAACGGCTTTGATGACTTCCCTTATACATGACTTGATAGCGCCGGATATCCTTCCTTGAATCTTGATCCTTCCAGATTTAGCATACTTGATTGATTATCTTGCAAGATCTTCGATACTCTTGATTGATTGATTCCTTCAGTCTAGCCTTAATTGATTCCGTCAGTATTGGACTCTATCATTGATTCCTTCAATCTTGGATGCTTTCCTTGATCTTCTCTGATAGACTCCTTCAATCTTGAATGCTTTCCATAAGTTCCTATACAAAGAACAAATATATTATTTTCATCNTATATATATATATATATATATATATATATATATATATATATACACATCAGTTGACTTCCCTGTATTTTAGTCCCCCTCAAAGAGAGCAGTTGACTTTCTCTGGTCATAGCTGTTGAGACTCTTGTAGTCGACTTCTTCTGCAGGATCTATGACTCCCCCTCAAGAGGTGCTGTGAGCTGCTACCTGCACTTGCCATTCAGTGATGCTACCTGCACTTACCCTTCAGTCGACTTATCCTTGTATATACCTGTACAAATACATATATCCTTTCTCCCCCTTTTTGACATTAGCAAAGAGGGAATAGTAAAACAAACTACATACTAAAACAGGATTTATAGCATGATATGCTTGCAAAGTTATAGCAAAACAAAAGAAAACAGAGAAATCATCCACTGACTGATTATCTAGTCCAAAAAACAACACATCAAAAAAATTGTCTTAAACTTCCACATTAACGACACAGAAAATAGGTAAGAGTATTGCAAATCGCCTCTTTCAGTTGATCAAAGCTAGCATTGGCTGAAACACTCATTCCATCAAGCTTGTCATGAACTTCCTTGAATGCCTTGACAGTGTTTTCCCTTACTCTGAGAACTGCAACTCGTATCTTTGAAACATCAGACCCTGTTTCTTTGGAGATAGCATGAACTTCACCAACAGTGGACTGAGTGGCAATGAGAATATCTTTGATTGCAGATAGCTGATTGTCAATGGCACTAAGCTTTTTAGCAAGGTCGGGATCACTGTGGCTAGGATGGGAAGCAGAAGGTTTGGATTTAGAATCGGTTTGAGCATGCTTGACTTCTCCTTCTTATTTCTTAGCCCATGAGCCCTTCACACACATATACCCCATACTCGCAAAAACTCTAGAATTGTAAGATTCTGAAACAGAGATAAAGGGATATTCAGATGTGGAAATATTATGAGCTTCTAGAATGTGAGTGATGGCCATGCCATAGGGTAGACTAGTGGGATCATCAGCACTTTCAATCATAAAATTGATAACCCTTGAGGACAGCTTGATCTTGAGTTTAGTCACAAGGCAATAGACTAGAAAAGTGTCTCTTTGAGAGAAAGTGGAGAAAGAGCCAGTACGAGGAAGCAGAGTGGTTGCAACAATGTGGGCCAGAACACGAGTTTCGAAACTAACATCACTAGGGCCTAACTGGTTTGGGAGAGATTCAGATGGACACTCAGCAATGCACCTTTTAGCTTGATCAAAAGAAATTTCAAAATCATCGGACCAGCAATTTTTGAAGAGCATGGGGAAACCAGAACACTTACACTGACAGATTGAATCAAACATGGCACAATCAATAACAATACACTTTCCTAACACTAAGGACTCCAACTTATCAGACTTACTGGAGCGAAGATTTGCATAAAACATTCTCACTAGGGGTGCATAGACTTTAGGCGGAGGAACAGAAAAGAACTTTGACCATCCTTGATAAAGGGAAAGATATTTTACCTAACAATTTAGGGCTTCCATGTCATCAAGGTCGACTACCCTCCCATGAGCAATAGGCTTGTCTTTCAAGGCGATGAAAAAAATCCCTATTTGGAGAATCCCAAAAATTTAGGTCTGACTCTAGGGAACTAGAAAGATCTATTTTTGACTTCTTTGGAGTGAAGGAAATAGGGGGGGGGGTTCTTCCATAGGTCGTTTTCCCAAAGCTTTTTCTCCTAATGTGTGAGAATGATCAGACAAATCAGCCTGAGAAGAGGCAAAACCTTCAGAATGATCGGACCCTAGGTCTACTTGTTCTGGGGGCTGAGAAGGGGGTTTTGCTATGGAGCGAGTACTCCTCCTGGTGGAGGCAGAGAGATTTTTGGGGTGTTTGGCCATTGAAGAGTTTTTGGTTGGGGAAAGCTTCTAAGAAGGGTTTCTAGGTGATGGGGACGATGGAGATTGAAAAGAAGTTTCATCATTAAAAAGAGGGTTCTGACGGTTGAGTACAGAAAAGGAAAGGGTGTCAGTTGATCAGAAGAGATGATTGGTTTTCCTTCTTTGAACCTGCAACTGATGTGAAAAGAGAGGAAAATCGGAGGCGCAATTAATGATTAAGAAAAGAAATAAAATACTAGGCATACAGAACAAAAAATAATACCACATAGGTCCTAATATTAACGATTAATACAAATAATGCCAAGAAATTCTCTTAGAGAGCAAAATCTTTCTTCTAATAAAGGCTTAGTAAAAATATCCGCTAATTGATCAGTAGTTCCAACAAAAGATAGTTCTATGTTTCCTTTAAGAACATAATCTCTAACAAACTGATGCTTAATGTCTATATTCTTTGCCCTAGTATGATGCACAAGATTTTTAGAGAGACATATAACACTAGAATTATCATAGAAAATTGGTATAGGCTTAATAATTCATAGTCACCAAGTTGATGAGACATCCATAGTAATTGTGCACAACATTGTCCAATAGCAATGTATCCAGCCTCAGTCGTGGATAATGCAACTGATCCTTGTTTTTTACTGTTCCAAGATATCAATGCTTTGCCAAGTAATTGACATGTTCCACTTATGCTTTTTCTGTCTTCCTTATTACCTGCAAGATCAGCATCTGAAAAATCTTCTAACTTAAACGTGTTAGAACGAGGATACCATAGTCCATGAGAGACAGTTCCAATGAGATATCGAATAATTCTTTTTACTGCAGTCAGATGTGATTCCTTAGGAGCTGACTAAAACCTAGTACATTTACAAACACTAAACATAATATCTGGTCGACTAGCAGTTAGATAAAGAAGTGAGCCAATCATTCCATGATACTTAGTTTCATCAACAGGAATTCCCTGTTTGTCTTTGTCAAGACTGGTTGAAGGACTCATTGGTGTGCCAATAGCTTTAGCATTGCTCATACCGAATTTTTGGATCAACTCCTTTGTATATTTGGCCTGACATATAAACGTTCCTTCTTCAGATTGTTGGATTTGAAGTCCAAGGAAGAACGTTAGTTCACCCATCATACTTATTTCAAACTCAGTTTGCATAAGATTTGAAAATTCCTTGCACATAAGAGGATTAGCACTCTTGTAAATCCATGATCAATAAGAAATGAACTGAGTCTTTCGTACCATGCCGTGGAGCTTGTTTCAGTCCGTACAGCGCTTTGTTAGCTTATACACATGATAGGGAAACTTTGAATCTACAAACCCAGGAGGTTGTTTCATGTATACTTCCTCTTCAATGAAACCATTCAAAAAGGCACTTTTAACATCTATCTGGAATAAACTGAATCTCTTAAAGGATGCATATGCCAGAAGAATTCGTATAGATTCCAGTCGAGCTACTGGGGCAAAGGTTTTGTCATAGTCGACTCCTTCTTGTTGTGAATATCCTCGAGCACCTAATCTAGCTTTGTTTCTTACAACTTTTCCATCCCCATTCAGTTTATTTCTGAAGACCCACTTTGTTCCAATTACAGGAACACTTTCAGGTTTGGGTATCAGTTTCCATACTTGATTTTTGTCGAATTGATCTAGATCTTCCTGCATCGCTCGCAGCCAGCTTGAGTCTTTCAGAGATTCCTCTATTTTCTTTGGCTCAATATGAGAAATTAGTGCTATGTTTGCTTTCTTCTCGAGAGCTCCCCTGGTTTTCATTCCCTCGCTTAGATCTCCTATGATGAATTTTTGAGGATATTCAGGTTCACTTCTCCATTCATTTGGACGAACTATATGAGTAGTTGACTCCTTCAGAGGTTCTGGTGGATTGTTGCTGGTTTCATTAGTTGACTCTATCACAACATCAGATCCATTAGTTGACTCTTGAGATTTGCTTGTCTCCTGAATTTCTTAAGCTTGATCTTCATCACCTGCAATAATTCCTTTCTCGGCCGAAGAGTTATTTTCATCAAATATAACATGTACTGATTCTTCCACACACAGTGTGCATTTATTATAGACTCTAAAAGATCTACTATTCAATGAATAACCTAGAAAAATACCTTCAGCACTTCTCGAATCGAATTTTCCAAGATTGTACTTACCATTATTGTGAATGAAACACTTAATTCCAAATGGATGAAAGTAAGTAATATTAGGGCGTTTACCTTTCCACAGTTCATAAGGTGTTTTCTTCAAAATAGGCCTTATGAGACATCGATTGAGAATGTGACATGCTGTACTTACTCAGAAGTGATTTGGCAGTAAATATTCTAGTATCATAGTTCTTGCCATATCTTACAGGATTCTATTTTTCCTTTCAACGACTCCATTCTGTTGGGGTGATCTTGGTGCAGAGAAATTGTGAGTATATCCTTGATCATTACAGAAGTCTTCAAATGCTCTGCTTTCAAATTCTCCTCCATGATCACTTTGGATTGTTGTAATCAGATACCCCTTTTCTTTTTCAACCTTCTTACATAAAATCTCAAAATTTTTCAACGCTTCATCTTTATGAGATAAGAAAATCACCCAATTAAAATGTGAGTAATCATCAACAATAACAAAAGCATATCGTTTCCCTCCTATGCTAGCAGTTCTAGTAGGCCCAAATAAATCCATATGAAGCAATTGCAAACGCCTAGAGGTAGATACAATATCCTTATTTTTGAAAGAGTTTCTAGTTTGTTTTCCAATTTGACAAACATCACATATATGATTTCTAAAGAAATTTAGTTTGGGTAACTAACTCATGCTTAGAAAGTTATTCTATCAAATGCATGCTTGCATGACCAAGTTTCTTATTCCATAACAAAGGATCATCAGATATGGATGTTAAACAAATATGACCATCTATATTTTCAAATCCATCAAGAATATAAACATTTCCATACCTTTTACCTAGGAGGATTATTTTACCTGTCTCATCTTCAATAGCACAACCTGTTTTCTTGAATTTTACCTCATACCCTGAGTCACATAGCTGACTTATACTCAGAAGATTGTAGTTAAGTCTATCAACGAGATAAACCTCAATGATATCACAGTTATTATTGAAAGGGACTGTTCCGGTACCGACTATTTTTCCTTTTGAATCATCGCCAAACTTAACACTTCCTCCATCTATTTTTGTAACTTCCTTAAACAGGTTTTATCACCTGTCATGTGACTGGAACACGCACTGTGTAAGTACCATTTTCCTTTGCGACTCCTCCTGTGGTGTTCCTGCAAGACATATTGATTACTTTCTTTTAGGTACCCAAGCTTGCTTGAGTCTTGGTTGGTTAGTATTACTTGGCTCAGAATTGTTTTTGGGTTTTCAAATCCAACCTGAAACATTTGATTTACAAAATCGACAAAAGGAATATCTATGTCCACTTTTGTTACAGTAGTGACACGTAACTCCTGATCCATTTTTGGATCTTTGATTAGTGTTAGTACTAGTGGACTCTGTTCTGGCTGGTCCTTCTCCAGTTGACTTGTAAGTAGCCTGGTTTGACTTAACAGAACTATGACTGGTGGATTTGCGCATGCCATTGAGTTGAATTTGCAATTCCTCAAACTCTTCTTGAAGTACTTCTTTTTCAAATTCACATACTTCATGCTTGAGTTTCCAGTCTTTTACTTCTTTGTTGAGTCTCTTTAGTTCATTCATCTTTTTTTGAGACTCTTTCAAAGTAAGATCAAGAATATCCTGCAATTCATTACACCTTTCACAGTTATAAGATTTTACCTCGCTTGTTTCACCTCGTGCCTGAAATAGTTCTCATTGTCATCTTTCCATTCATCGTTTGAGGTGTCCTCATCTGTCCAGCATCTTGAAAGTTTGTTCATGTCATTTTCCAGAATTGTCATGAAGCAAAGATTTGCTATTTCTTCGTGTTCTGAACTGTCTTTATCAGTCCAGCTTCCAAATGATTTGTTCTTGTTGAAGCCTCTGGAGATTTTTATTTTTAGATCTGGACACTCAGCTTGAACATGTCCAAATCTTCCACACTCATAGCATTTTCCATCATTTTTGTCTTGTTCAGTATATTGCCTGGATCGCCTAGGTGGCATCCTTCCTCTTCTCGTATTCATGAATCTTCTCATTAAACCATCCATGTTTCTTGACACCGTGGCAATTTCTTCTTGAAGAGCTTCAGGATCATCATCGATATCATTTTCTATTATTTCAGTTGTGGCCTTGAATGCAACTATTTTCTTCTTTTCTTCTTGGTTTATTTTCTTGAGATGTGTTTTCTCGAAAGCTATAAGTTCTCCTCGAAGCTCATCATATGATAGCTTATTCAGATCCTGTATTCAAGTGCGACCACTTTGGTCTGCCAAGTAGTGGGTAGGCTTCTAAGAATCTTCCTAACTTTATCACCACTTGAGTATGGTTAGCCAAAAGCTTTTAGGTCGCTAATGATTTTGCTGAATCTGGCAAACATCTCTTCAATAAATTCTCCTTCTTTCATTTGAAAGAGTTCATAATCATGAACCAACATGTTGATATGTGTTTCCTTTTACTTTGCTGGTTCCTTCGTATGTAACTTCAAGTTTATCCCACATCTCTTTGGTTGTATCACAACTGGAGATTTTCTCATACTCTTCACCACTTATAGCATTGTAGAGCAAATTTCTTGCCTTATTGTTGACTTGTACAACTGCCATTTGCTCATCCGTATATGAATCTATATCTTCGGGATTAGCAAGTGGTTGAGCGGCAGCCGACAGAGGATAGTTCCCCTTTTTGATAACTATCCAGACTTTAACATCATAAACCTTTGCGTATATTTCCATACACACTTTCCAGTGAGAGAAAGGTTGTCCATTGAAGTATGGTGGCCTCACTTGCGATGTTCTTTCTTGGAAGAGTGCTCCTATAATGACCTGATTTGCCATGTTGCTCACAAGCTGTTAAGCAAAAGAAAAATGTGAGTCTCGCTTTGATACCAATTGAAAGTACAAGAGGGGAGAGGGGGTGACTTGTTTATTTTTAAATATTAATTGCTACCAATTGACTAGTTTTCTAATTAGTCGACTAGATGTAATAATTTGATAACAGTAAGGACATAATATAAGATGCAGAAATTAAATGCAGGAATTAAAGACATCGAAATTTTTATAGTGGTTCGGATTTAATGCGAATCCTAGTCCAGTCCTCCTAGGTTGCAAGGGAGTTCTCTTTCAGTGAATAAGTTTCTTGAGTACACAATGAATGGTGTGAACTACACCGATAGCTCAGTTCCTATATCACTCGTTTCTCTTTGTACAATGTCTCACCAGTGTTGTTCTCTCTTTCTTCTCTAACTTGTTACACAACAGATCTAGTAGAGCTATAATGTTTGTTTGCAGTAGAACAAAGAGAAGGTATTTGATTCGATCAAAGTATATGTGCTAAGCTACATAAACGAGTTTAAATACTTTGAGAGAGGCTTGATTTCTGAAGAGATTTGCCAACCCAAGAGATTTGATCCTCATGAAGAGATTTATTCTTTCCAAGATAAGGTTATTCAGCAACGACTTTGTCTTGACGAGAGGGCTTTAATGACTTTCCTTATACATGACTTGATAGCGCCGAATATCCTTCCTTGAATCTTGGTCCTTCCAGATTTAGCATACTTGATTGATTATCTTGCAAGATCTTCGATACTCTTGATTGATTGATTCCTTCAGTCTAGCCTTAATTGATTCCGTCAGTATTGGACACTATCAATGATTCCTTCAATCTTGGATGCTTTCCTTGATCTTCTCTGATTGATTCCTTCAATCCTGAATGCTTTCCATAAGTTCCTATACAAATAACAATATATTATTTTCATCATTAAAACCAGATCTAACACGGGTTAGTAAAAAAGGTAACCGACCAGTTTCCAATCCGGGCCGCTTACAGTTTATTGAAAATCGGGCTTAACGGGTACGCGTCCATCCATGTAAAAAATGAAACGTAAGGTTTACGAGTCCAAGGGGCGGGGCAGGTCAGTGTTATTTTTTTTGTATAACTATCGTAATTTATATTAATATAATATAATATATTACCGTAAGAGTGTTTGAATAAAAGGAAGCAAAGGCTTTAAAATCTTTATATTTGAAATTTTGAATATTTCATTAAGAATTTAAGATAATAGAATACGATGAAGATGGAAAAAGAATTGCACTTATAAATTGCAAGTGCTTTTTTATTTCAAAATTCAAACTTACAAATTGAAGTTTACATTTAACAAGTAAATTAACGAAAAAGAGTAAATTCAAAGGTTTTGCATTGCCTTAGTAAGTTCTTCATAATCAATATGAACTTCTTGGCCATCTTCTGGAGTATTAAATTCAGATGGGTTACCATGTGTTAATATATTTCCAAGTTCCTCGTCTTCTGGTCTATCAACATCTTCACGTCCCCAATTTCTTCGTTCCGATCTAATCCAATCTCTGAAACATACTAAAACTTCCAAAGCATTTCTTCCTAATGAGTGACGGGTGTCTCAAAATTATTGTCTTGCTTGACTAAATGCACTCTCTGATGCAACAGTTGAAATTGGCACATTCAACACGTCCCGAGCGATAGCGGAAAGAACATGAAATTGCTTTTCATTCTCATGCCACCATCCCAACGGTGAAAAATTCCTTTGTGCGAGGCTCTTTTTGCTTTTCCAAGTAGAATTAAAGTTCATCAATGTTCCTGCTACTGGTTTGAGTGGTAGAAAATGTAGAAACAACATTAAAACTATCAAGGCCTTCATCATCATCCATATATTATTAAAAGACATGCACAATACTTTTTTCTTAAGATTATAAAATTCAACAACTACACAAATAGCAGCAGTATGACTCTGATCTTCATCATATTTAAAAGCGATAATACGTTTTTGCATACAATAATTATCATCTATCGAATGACATGTAATTGTCAAATAATCATTTCTATTAACAGCATGGCCAATATCAGAAGTTAGAGAAACTCTACAAGGAAGGTGGTCAAACAAATAACGTATGTATGTTTGATATTGTTCATGAAGTCTAAAGATATCAGATCTACAAGTACTTCTAGGGATACCTTTAAATAAAGGATTATAAATCTTTGGATATACATAATAAGATATGATGAAGAAGCAGAAGAAAAAGGTAGACAACCCAAAGCAATCATTTTCGCTAACTCCTCACAATCCTTCCTTTTATCATATTTCATAAGTCCTCCAGTACTAGGGTTTAGAGTTGCTTGATTTTCATCTAAATCAGAGCCCCATTCTATAGGATGCTCAATTCTCATATGTCTACTAAGTGTCCCAGTCCCCCCTAATTGTCCTCCAGTCTTATGTTTAAAATCATCATTACAAAGTCTGCATTTAACTCTATCAGTACCTACTATTTCGTCAAAAAAATTCCAAACCTTACTTCTTTTTCTCCGATTAGTAGTCAGGGCCACATGTGGTCTACTACTAGCACCGCGATCACCACCCCTGCTACCAACTCCAACACTACTAGGTGTAAGTGGTGTCTTATCTTTAATTTCTAATTCATTATCTTCTATACCGAAATTTTCCTGTAATTGTTCATAATCTATATTATTATTAGGTAATGTTTCAGAACATGTGTAGAGTCATTTAAATTACTACCAAATGTTGAAGTAGTACCGCTTTTTCTATTTTCTCGATTACCCCGATTAGCAACCTTATTACAAATTCTTTTTGCAGCATTAAACATATTGTGAAAATTTAACTACTAGCAAAAACTAAATATGCAAATAAAATGGTGAATAAGAGAAAGAGCTGGAGGGAGTGCACCAAATTCGGCAATAAATTGAACACTTGATGATTTCGCAACTCCAATGTTACCACGAAGTAACGTCAATTGTTCAAAGTTTAAAGTTCAATTGTTCAAACTTCAAATAATAAATAATACGATAAATTAAATTCCAAAAAAAAAATGAGATCCAAATAGTTGATTTTACTTTAGGTGAAGAATGAGAGAATGATAATTGAGAATATGAGTTTGAGAATGGAGAGATGAGTGAAGAAATGAA
>NW_017670937.1:66191-115858 GCF_001879085.1 Nicotiana attenuata
AGGGAGGGGGGGGGGGATGTATTTATAGTTTTTCAAAGGGCTAAATTAGTAATTACAAAAAGTGTTTTAAAAAAAATTGCCCAAAAAGGGCTATTTGTGCTATCCAGCCATTGGGCAACGGCCAAAATGCAGCTGACCGTTGCCAACGGTCATAACACCTTTTAAAAAAAACAAACTCAAAATTCTAGCCGTTAAACCGGGCCGGTTAACCGGTTCAACAGTAATTTTTGTTGACCGGTCCGGTTAATCGGATTTTAGTGAACGGACCAACCCCCTAACCCCCCTAACTTCAGCCCACCCGGCTCCCTAACTAGCGATCCGGGCCGGTCCGGGTTTCAACCGCTTTGGGCCGATCCGAAACGGGTCAACCCGGCCCGTTTGACAGGCTTACTCTATAGTCACTCTTAGAATAATAATAATTTTTGTAATATATATATATATATATATATATATATATATATATATATATATATATTTTGAATTTATATACAAAAAATATATTAATTTTATATACTTTTGCGGCTACCAAATATAAATAGTTTTAGCCGCGGGCTATCATATTGGACATAAGTTACAACACAATAGGATAAATTTTTGGGAATCATACAAAAATGTCCCAAATAAATTCCAACTTACCAACCTCTAGCCATCAATCATTGACTTACCAAAACTAGCCAATCACATATAAAAATTAAAATCCAAATAAATAAGGTTCTTTCTCTCCAAGAATCGCAAGCAAAAATCTCCTTCCATATTGATCAGCAACATTAGATGCAAGATGCATGCAAAGAAAATTTCAATAGGTATGATTGAAATTTATTGAAAATATATAGATGAGTATCAATATACAAATTTTGAGGAGGATTGGAGGTGATTTGGACTAATTTGGTATCAAAATTCTTAGTTAAAATTGAGTTCAAAAATTCTTCCGTGACACATGTATCAAACATGTATCACACACACATGTATACATGGATATACATGTGATACACATTTGATACAAATATGATACATATGTGATACACAAAGGATACACAGATCATGCTTTTCATGTTTCATCTTCTATTTCGAATTTTCAATTCGAACCACCTCAAAACTCCGCCAAATCATCCCAAAACTCAGATTCGTACTCCTTAAGATGTACCCAATCTATTCTAATAACACCAACTCAAAAAAAAGCAAAAATTTAATCATTCTTTTGTGCTACAAATAACTAATTGGCTAACATTAGTAATATTTTATAAATTGGTCAAATTTTATAATAAGCTACTAATTATAAATGGACACGGTAGTTTTCTTTCACATATTAGTATAGTACTTATTATTGTTCGCAACGGATTCTCACCATCTGTTTCAAGTTGTCAAATCATAATTACTATTCTGATGTTTCAGTTTTTGATTTTTATATTGATATTCTAAAGATTCTTTTGAAGTGTAAACAATGGATAATATAGGAGTACTCTCAACTACTACTACTTAAAGAGATATAATATACACACACAAACAAGAAAACATAGATGTCTACCAGCACTAAGAATCTTTACAGCTCCAAACTTAAAACTTATATATAAGTTGAATTGTGATAATACGAGAGGCAGATTCGAAATTTAAACTTAACCAGTTTAACCTTTTTAGTATTGAACTCGTTATATATATAAAAGTATGGCTTCATAATTTATTATTTATTGAAATTTTAGCAGAGTTTCACATATGAATCAATGTCATGCATAAAATTTACCGAGTGTGGTTGAACCCCGAAACCAATACATTATATTTCCAACAACGCTTATGAGAAATCCTATCTACAGCATCTATACATATATAATTCTGGGAATAGTAGAGTTGATGCGACACCTCTCATAGATGAGTATTGCTATTTCTCTTTTTTTCTGTTTTTTTGGCTTTTTCCCCATTTAAGTTCATGAAAAAAACTCGAAAGGTGCATTCTCTTCCTTCCAAAAAGCACGGACAATTAATAAAATAACTGAAACGGAAACATTACAGCATTTAATAAAAATAAACTGAAACGGAAACGTTGTGAACATTAATAAAAACAACTGTAGAAACTTGAAAGGTCGCCTGTCTATGTAATACTAGGATGGTTAAATGCTTAAATTGTGGGGGAAAACTTTCAATCAGTGAAGTAGGTTGTGTCATGCTCCTTACTCAAACAGAAATATTTAACTGACTGGCATGTGGATAGAGACAAGGAGTAACTTCTAAATTGCATCATCGTGAGACACCAGGTAATTATTATCAACCTGTTGTTTCTTCTTCGTTCCTCTTTTCTTCTATGTATTTCATTTACTCCTCAATTCATTACCTTTTTCGCGTTCCTGAAGTAATAGTCTAAGCTAATGAAGATACTCTTGGTCTTCAATAGTTAATTAACAAAAAATAAAACAATTTGTTGCAGTAACTTTCGAAAACATTTTGGCGTAAGGGAAGTGATGGTGCAGTTCACGTATGTTTTGTCTATTTGATGATTTTGATTTTGTGTATGTTTGGTGTGACGTTAAAAAGGTAAAATCTTGAACTAAGGATAATATTTTTCCTTCTGAAGAATACTAAGTTTGAGAGAACTATTTAAAAAAAAAAAAAATTGGATACTTGATCGACTATACAATTTTGCAAGGATTAAAGGTTAGTGCGTTCAGAACATATATTACTATTATGACTTGTAGGTTGAGGGTAGGATGTAGCATATATTTTGATTATCTTTTTTGTAGTTTCAACTTTAATCCTTCATCATTTTTCCTACCCAGGGCAGTGGAGTATCTTTTATATATTTATCAATTTTTAGCTGTTTATTTACTTTAAATTTTGATTTATTACTTCTCTATATTATTGTTGGATCTTTTTCTCTACCCCCTATAACTGTTTAATATTAATTACCTTTATGTGGAGAATATTATTAGGTATTTATTATATAATTTTTTCTTTATTTACTGTGTATTAATGTCGTTTGGTTCTTGATCTTCTTTAATATATATTTTTATACAATATAGAGTTTGAAGAGCTTCCTTTGACTTTCATATATTGTTGGAAACAATATAGCAAACAACTCAAATTTTGAAAAAGCTCGAAAGCAAATTTCTGTATGATATCTGAGATTACTAAATTTGTCTCAGAATAATGAATAAAGTGTAATTTTAAATAGATTATTGGTGGGTCAAATATACCATGCATGCCACGTTGACCCAATATACCATGCATGCCACGTTAACTTTCATACAAGAGCTGTATGATACAAAGAGAACAACTCAAAATCGAATTAAGTAGTCCAACATACCATCTTGCAGTTATGTCACTCAACTCCTGTAATTCACTATTAATTCATGTAACTTTGTTGCTACCTAAAAGATGATTGAAAAGTATATAAGGATGATTGCATTGGAATCATAGAGTTTATTGGATGTAGAACTCTATTAATTTGAAAGAAAAACGAACTGATTAGTCTAGACATAAAATTTAAGGATAAGACTTTGCCCTTATATATATACACAAAAAAAATGTGATACATAGATATTTTATGTATGTGTTTTAATTTTTTCCACATGTATGTCTTATAGATATTTTTTTTTTCAAATTTTTATAATTTAAATTTTATTCTTTATATCCATTAAATTTATAAAAAAGGTTATCCGACTGCGCGAAGCGCGGGCAAGTTAACTAGTTCATTATATAAGTATGGTTAGTTGGTTAGCGGTTACTATAAATGTTATCTATTATTCTAGGACAGTTTAACGTGATAATCTAAAATAATATACATGAACAAAGGTTAAACTCCCAAATCAAACCCTCTCAGATTACCATTTATTTTCAATCGCAAAGTGCAGCGTATTCACCGGACCACGGATGCAAACTCAAACTTCATCCTCTAGTTGTGTCAATTTTTACCTATCAACTAGTTGTTCGTGATCCAAATTTGTTGTCGGAAGATCGTGGGTTAACTAACACACAATCACACACAAAGCAAATAGAGAAGAAAAATCAACACAAGGATTTAACGAGGTTCGGCTAAGCCTAATCCTTGGGGCAGAAGCAGAGAGAGTTTTCCACTACGAATGAGAAGAAAAACACAATACAATTTATAGAATCCCCAACTACAACCCCTATATATAGATTCCAAATAGTCCCAAACCTATAAGAGAAAGGTTTCCCAATTTGACAAGGACTATAGGTTTTCCTTTCCTAAATGTATTAGGACAATGGGGTTTCCTAAACCTATAGGGATTATGTGTTTTCTAAAAATACAAGGAAATAATTCAAGATACAAAATAAAAAATCTTCCCCTTGGCTTGAATTCTCTTCATTAATAGGAACAACATCTCTCTACCTTGCCCTCAGCCCTCCCAAGGGCTCTACCCATTGCCGCACACATCAACCAAGTCTAGGCAACGCCTAAACTGGTTAAGTGACTCAATCTCTTCAACCATAGCACGAATCAGTCGATTTGGTTCTGTACCCCTAATAGCTTCTCGATAGCTATAACACTCAAACGCATCAACAGTCTCTGCAACTGCCAAAGCAAATCCCATTAGATTCGTATATCCAAGAAGATTCCCATCAATTATGTTTGCAAACCTTTGCAGTCGGTTAATCACTCTCTTCTCTCTGCCTGTTGCAATGCTATATGGTTGTTGTTGCGCAGGTGCATCAACATTATCATCTTGATCAATATTTTGCACCTCCTCCACTTCCTCTACTTTAGAACTACTGGGTTGAGCTAGTGGAGATTCAATTTCTTGCTCTATGTGGTCACTGACACCATAATCTGTTTTCGATATTGCCTTTTCCCTTTGACTGTCTAGTGAGGCAAATTCATTGAATGCTACATCCCTACTAATAATTAGCCCTGGAGTCTTTTGATCTGTGCACCACAACCTATAACCTTTCACTCCAGTTGCATACCCTAGAAATATGCACTTCTTTACCCTCGGCTCAAGTTTTCCATCCCTCACATGAGCATAAGCAGGACAACTAAATATCCTTAAATTTGAATAATCAGCAGGCGAACCGGACCATATCTCAAAAGGAATTTTGAATCTGTTGACCAAATAACAAGTTGTATTGATTGCTTAAGACCAAAAATCCTTGCTAACACATGAGTGTGAAAGCATGCTTCGTGCCCTATCACAAAGCGTTCTGTTCATACATTCTGCAATACCATTTTGTTGTGGTGTTCCGACACAAGTGTGGTGTCTTACTATGCCCTCTCTGCTGTAGAAATTATCAAACTCAGAATTGCAAAATTCCAACCCATTGTCAGTTCGAAGACGCTTAACTTTTCTTTCCGTCTGCCTCTCAACCATCGTATTCCATTTAATAAATGTCGGAAATACCTCATCTTTTGTCTTCAGAAAATACACCCACACCATCCTTGAGTAATCATCAACCAAAGTTATATAATACCTAGCACCAATCTTGAAGGGAACTTTGTTTAGACCCCACAAGTCTGAGTGTATATAATCTATCTTGTCTCTGGTCTTGTGCTCGGTTGTCACGACCCGAATTTCCCACCGCCGGGACCGTGATGGCGCCTAACATTGTACTCGCTAGGCAAGCCAACGTTACTGAATAATTCACCTTTTTCTTTTATCTTATAATAATTAAAGCTCAACAAAAGTAAATAAGCGGAATTAAGTACGGAATAACACAGTTTAAGCGATTATCTTTGTACTAATAACAAAACCGTAATAAATTCCACCCACAACTAGTGTCACAACTCACGAATAGTCTACAAATACTACAAATAAGGGTCTGAACAAAAGTTTACATCTGCATCGGAAATAGATAAAATAGAAAATGAAATAAGATAGAAGGGGACGCCAGGACCTGCGCACGCCTGCAGGACTACCTTGGGTCTCCGGGAAACAACAACAGTAACCGACCTCGCGTTAGCCACTAGCTCCAAAATCTGCACAAGAAGTGCAGAGTGCAGTATCAGTACAATCGACCCTATGTACTGGTCAGTGCCGAGCCTAACCTCGACGATGTAGTGATGAGGCTACAGCGGGGCATACAACATATAGAACCTGCAATAGTCTATACTAAATAGAAAGGAACTACAAAATGTATTAAAATAATAATTAGTATAAAGTAAATCCGGAACCCAGTTGTTCTACTAGTATTCAGCTATAACCAATCCTTAAGGGTGTTTCAACATCACAATAATGAATTTCAGCAGAAATGAATACTTAAAACAACAATTGATGCGGCGCGCATCCCAATCCAATCATATAAACAACAACAATATCAATATTCACCCTTATTCCTCCTTGTTGAGGCGTGCAACCCGATCCCACCTGTCCACCCTTATTACTCCTCGGCACATATCACCCTTATTCCTCCTGTTGCGGTGCGCAACCCGATCCCGCCTGTCCACCCTTATTACTCCTTGTTGCGGCGTGCAACCCGATCCCACCTGTCCACCCTTATTACTGCTCAGCACATATCACCCTTATTCCTCCTGTTGCGGCGCGCAACCCGATCCCACCTGTCCACCCTTATTACTCCATGTTGCGGCATGCAACCCGATCCCACCAGACAATCAATTCACCCTTATTCCTCCTGTTGCGGCGTGCTACCCGATCCCAATATATATATCAGCACCAAACACAAAAGAATAAAGACAAGAGTTTCACAAGCTAACTCAAATCCCCCACATTACTTATACCTCAATCCACAAAATGGAATATCACTACAATTATGAAACTTCACCAATGAAAACTACTCAGCGAGACCAACCAAGGTGCACCATAAGGCACCAATGAATCCATATAAGCCAACAGGGTAATAACTACTAAACCAATAATACTTCAACGGGAACATCAACAGTTAACATGAAACAATTAAATAATTCAATAAAGAGAACAACAGTTAACATGAAGCAATTAGACATAGAAACATTTATGAGAAAGTAGCAATTAAGGCAGGAGAGCAAGATATAGGGAAACAGGGAAAGGAAATGGGCTAAAAAAGTAATTTGGTGACGCATAGGTACTCGTCACCACACCTATACGTCACACACATGATGTTTCACATAGCAAACAATATGGGGATCCCTAGTCCCTCAAGTCAAGGTTAGACCAAACACTTACCTAAAGCCAACGGGTATTTTAAAGCTCAACCACGGGTTTACCTCTCGATTCCACCACCAATTCACTCGTATCTAGCCCTAATTAACTTAATGACATCAATAAACGCTAAAGAAACCAATTCTAATGCATGAGTATAGATTCCTCAATGTTTTTCCCCAAAAAGTTAAAAACCGACCCCGGGCTCGCTTAATCAAAACTCGAAGTTCGGACCAAAACCCGATTACCCATTCACCCACAAACTCAAATATGCAATTGGTTTTAAAATCCGACCTCAAATTGAGGTCTAAATCCCCAAAATTTGAAAATCCTAATTTCTACCCAAGAACACCCAATTTCCCATGAAAAACCCTAGATTTTGAAGTGAAATTATGTAAAAAGATGAATTAGATTGAGGAAGATGAGTTAGAAATCACTTACCTATGATTTGGAGAAGTTTGAGACTTTGAAAAATCGCCTAGGGATGTTTAGGGTTCGAAATATTGAAGAATGAAGTGAAAATCCCATCCAATGACGTTTTGTTCAGGCGCAGATGTCGCAATTGCGAACCTGCTGCATGTCTACTCCTCTCGCAATTGCGAGCATTTTGTCGCAATTGCGATGACTGGCCCCTCCCTGATGACTTCGCAATTGCGAAGGGGTGTTCGCCAATGCGAACAAGTGCTGGCCCGGGCTTCTTCGCAATTGCGATAAATCCCTCGCAATGCCAAGCCTGTTAGGCTCGCAATTGCGAAGCCTAACCTCGCAATTGCGAGATTAGAGCTTGCAACAAAAATACAAGCTGCAATTTTCTAAGTCCAAACTCACCACGTGGCCTATCAAAAATTTACCCGAGCCCTCGGGGCTCCAAACCAAACATGCACGCAAGTCTAAAAATATCATACGGACTTGCTCGTGCGATCAAATCATCAAAATAACATCGACAACTACGAATTTAACCTCAAATTCATGAAATTCATAAGATAGTTCAAAATATCTATTTTCTCAACCTAGGGTTCGATTTATATCAAATCAACTGCGATTCTTACCAAATTTCATAGATTCGACTTAAATATTATTTTAAACCTGTACCGGGCTTCGGAACCAAAACATGGCCCGATATCATCAAGATCACACGCCATTTCATTTCCAAAAGTCCTTATATTTTCCAGCAAACAATGTTCTTTAAATTTTTTTTTCTCGGGCTAGAGACCTCGGAATTCGATTCCGGGCATACGCCCAAGTTCCATATTTTACTGCGGACCTTACGGGACCGTCAAATCGTGGGTCTGGGTCCATTTACCAAAAATGTGTACCGAAGTCAACTTTAATCAATTTTAAAGGCCAAATTCAATATCTTTCTTAAATTTCACATGAAAGCTTTCTGGAAACGTGCTCGGACTGTGCACGCAAATCGAGGAGAAAGAAAATGAGGTTTTCAAGGCCTCAAAACCCGGAAACGGGTTCTAAAACAAAAGATGCGCCTTTGGGTCATCACATTCTCCACCTCTAAATCAACCGTTCGTCCTCAAACGGACATAGAAAAGTACTTGAGTCGGTGAAAAGGTGGGGATATCGGCTTTGGATATCGGACTCAGACTCCCCGGTCGTTGCCTCAACAGTCTGACCTCTCCGCTGCACGCGAACTGAAGGGAAATTCTTCGATCTGAATTGACGAACTTGCCGGTCTAGAATAGCTACCGGCTCTTCGTCAAAGGTCAAGTCCTTGTGCAACTGGACAGTGCTGAAGTCTAACACGTGGTATGGATTGCCGTGATACTTCCGAAGCATGGACATGGAACACTGGATGCACAGCTGATAAACTCGGCGGTAACGCAAGCCTGTAAGCCACCTCTCCCACTCGATCAAGGATCTCAAAAGGCTTGATGAACCTAGGGCTTAGCTTGCCCCTCTTCCTAAATCTCATCACACCTTTCATTGGCGACACCCGAAGCAACACTCGCTCTCCGACCATGAATGCCACATCTCGAACCTTACGGTCGGCGTAACTCTTTTGCCTGGACTGAGCTGTGCGAAGCCAATCCTGAATGATCTTAACCTTGTCTAAGGCATCCTGCACTAAATCTATACCCAATAACCGAGCCTCCCCCGGCTCAAACCACCCAACTGGCGATCAACACCGTCTACCATATAATGCCTCATAGGGAGCCATCTGGATGCTCGACTGATAACTATTGTTGTAGGCAAACTCCGCTAATGGCAAGAACTAATCCCAAGAACCTCCAAAGTCAATAACACAGGCGCGGATCATGTCCTCCAAAATCTGAATAGTATGCTCGGACTGTCCGTCCGTCTGAGGATGAAATGCTGTGCTCAACTCGACCCGTGTACCCAACTCACGCTAAACTTCCCTCCATAAATGCGAGGTAAATTGCATACCCCGATCAGAAATGATAGACACGGGCACACCATGGAGATGAACGATCTCTCGGATATAGATCTCAGCTAACCTCTCTGAAGAATAGGAAACTGCTACAGGAATGAAATGCGCTGACTTAGTCAGCCTATCAACAATAACCCATGCCGCATCAAACTTCCTCTGAGTCCGTGGGAGTCCAACAACGAACTCCATGGTGATACGCTGCCACTTCCACTCAGGAATCTCAATCTTCTGAAACAAACCACCCGGTCTCTGATGCTCGTACTTTACCTGCTGACAATACAAACACCGAGCCACATATGCAACAATATCTTTCTTCATCCTCTTCCACCAATGATGCTGCCGCAAATCTTGATACATCTTAGCGGCGCCCAGATGGATAGAATACCGGGAACTATGGGCCTGCTCTAGAATCAACTTACGTAGTCCATCCACATTAGGCACACAAACTTGACTCTGCACCCTCAATACTCCATCATCCCCAACTGTAACCTGCTTGGCACCACCGTGCCACACTGTGTCCCTAAGGACTAGAAAATGAGGATCATCATATTGTCGATCTCTGATACGCTCAAATAATGTAGACCGAACGACTGTGCAAGCTAGAACACGGCTGGGCTCAGAAACATCCAGCCTTACGAACTGATTGGCTAAAGTCTGAACATCCAAAGCAAGCAGTCTCTCACCGATTGGAATATACGCAAGGCTGCTCATACTGGTTGACTTCCTACTCAAAGCATCGGCCACAACATTGGCCTTCCCAGGATGATACAAGATGGTGCTATCATAGTCTTTCAGTAGCTCCAACCACCTTCTCTGCCTGAAATTGAGCTCCTTCTGCTTGAACAAATACTGCAAACTCTTATGATCCGTGAACAATGACTGCTAGCTCCAAATCATGAACTGGATAATTCTTCTCGTGAACCTTCAACTGCCGGGAAGCATATGCAATAACCTTGCAATTCTGCATCAACACTGCACCAAGTCCAATACGAGATGCGTCACAATATAATGTAAATGGCCCTGAACCTATGGTCAAAACCAACACTGGCGCCGTAGTCAAAGCTGTATTGAGCTTCTGAAAGCTCGCCTCACACTCGTCTGACCACCTGAACTGGGCACCCTTCTGGGTCAACCTGGTCATTGGGGCTGCTATAGATGAAAACCCCTCTACAAACCGACGGTAATAACCCGTCAAACCCAAGAAACTCCGGATCTTTGTAGCTGATGTGGGTCTAGGCAAGTCCCTGACTGCCTCAATCTTTTTAGGATCCTCCTGAATACCCTCTGCTGATACAACATGACCCAAGAAAGCAACTGAACTCAACCAAAACTCACATTTCGAAAACTTAGCATACAGGTGACTGCCTCTCAGAGTCTGAAGAACGACTCGAAGATGTTGCTCGTGCTCCTCTCGGCTGCGGGAGTAGATCAAAATATCATTAATGAAGACAATCATGAAGGAATCCAAATAAGGCCTGAACACCCGGTTCATCATATCCATGAATGTCGCTGGGACATTTGTCAACCCAAATGACATCACCAAAAACTCATAATGCCCGTACCGAGTGCGAAAAGCTGTCTTAGGGACATCGGATGCCCTAATCCTCAACTGATGGTAGCCAGATCTCAAATCAATCTTCGAAAATACCTTGGCACCCTGAAGCTGATCAAACAAATCACCAATCCTCGGCAGTGGATACTTGTTCTTGATGGTGACTTTGTTCAACTGCCGATAATCTATACACATCCTCATCGTTCCATCCTTCTTCTTAGCAAACAACACCGGCACCCCAGGGCGAGACACTAGGTCTAGTAAAACCCTTATCAAGCAAATCTTGCTACTGCTCCTTCAATTCTTTCAACTCTGGCAGGGCCATGCGATACGGAGGAATAAAAATGGGCTGAGTGCCCGAAGCCAAATCAATGCAAAAGTCAATATCCCTGTCGGGTGGCATCCCCGATAGGTCTGCAGGAAATACCTCTGGAAACTCCTGAACAACTGGTACAGAATCCACAGTAGGAACCTCAGCACTGGAATCACGAATATAGGCCAAATAAGCCAAACACCCCTTTTTAACCATACGCCGAGCCTTCACATACGAAATAAACCTACTAATAGAATGACTAGGAGTCCCTCTCTACTCCAATCGAGGCAACCCCGGCAAGGCTAAGGTCACGATCTTGGCGTGATAGTCCAATATAGCATGGTAAGGTGACAGCCAATCCATTCCCAAAATGACATCGAAATCAACCATATCGAGAAGTAAGAGATCTATACTAGTCTCAAGACCCCCAATAACAACCACACACGAGTGATAGACTCGATCTACTGCCATATAATCACCCATCGACGTGGACACACACATGGGAACACTCAAGGCATCACGAGGCACAACCAAATATGAAGAAAAATAAGATGACACATAGGAGTACGTAGACCCTGGATCAAATAGAACTGAAGCATCTCTACTGCAAACTGAAACCGTATCTGTGATAATTGCATCGGAGGACTCAGCCTCAGGCTTAGCTGGAATAGCATAACATCGGGGCTGGGCCCCACCACCCTGAACCACATCCATGGGACGACCTCCTGCTGGCTAGCCTCCACCTCTAGTGGCCTGGCCTCCACCTCTAATGGCCTGACCTCCACCTTTAGAGAGCTGACCCCTACCTCTGGCTCCCTAACCCCTACCTCTAGCTGGCTGGGCAGGCGGTGCCTGAATCATGGCATGAGAACTTTGCTGCTGTGACTGAGCACCCACCAATATCGGACAAGCCCTCCTGATATGACCATACTCACCACACTCAAAACATTCATCTGAATACTGTGGCTGAGGAAACTGAGACTGACCTTGACGGGCCGGCTGACCGCGATAATAACTCTGAAGAGGAGGTGCTCTGATGGGAGCTGGCGGTGCACTATAAGCTGGTTGCCCTGAAGGAGGTACATACGGACCATGACTCCCTGAAGCTCCATAGGATGCCTGAAGCACTGAATGAAACGGTCTGGGATGGTGGCCTCTACAAAAAGAATCCCTGCCTCCAGACGAGGCACCACTGAACATGCCGGAATGACGTGGCATCTTGTCAGACCCCTGACCAATACCCTGAGCTAAAACCATCTCGACCCGTCCGGCCATATTGGTTGCATCTTGGAAAGAAATCTCGCTCCCTGTCTCCTTAGCCATCTGCAATCTGATAGGCTAAGCGAGTCCCTAAATAAATCTCCTCACCCTCTCCCTCTCGGTGGGGAGTATAAGAAGAGCATGACGGGCCAAGTCAATAAATCTTGTCTCGTACTGAGTGACGGCTATAGAACCCTGTTGAAGGCGCTCGAACTGCCTCCGATAGCCCTCTCTCTGAGTGATAGGGAGAAACTTCTCCAGAAATAGCTGAGAAAACTGATCCCAAGTCAAAGTAGGCGACCCATCTGGTCTAGCCAAACAAAATCCCCTCCACCATTTCTTGGCGGAACCTGATAAGCAAATAGCAGCAAAGTCGACCCCATTGGTCTCCACTATACCCATGTTCCGTAGAACCTCATGGCAACTGTCCAAATAGTCATGGGGATCCTCTGAAGATGTACCACCATAGGTGGTAGTGAAAAGCTTGGTGAACCTGTCCAACCTCAATAAAGCATCTGTAGACATAGCTGCTCCATCGCCGGTCTTAGCCACAACACCCGGCGGGACTACCCCAACTGGCTGAGCTGCTGGAGTCTGAAACTGGGGAGCCATCTGCTCCAGTGTGTGAGTAGCGGGAGTCTGTGCTCCTCCCCCAGCACGAGAGACGGCTGGTGCTACTGGAAGTATGCCTGCCTGCCTGACACTCTCCATAAGGCCCACTAGACGGACCAGAGCATCCTGGAGTATCGGGGTAGCTATGAACCCCTATGGAACCTGACACGGCCCTACTGGAACGGTCTAGGCCGGAACCTTATCGTCAAACTCAACCTGAGGCTTCACCGCTAGTGCTGCTGCTCGAGCTGTGGGCTAAGCCCTTCCCCTGCCTTGGCCTGTAGCACGACCTCGGCCTTGTCCTCTGCCCCTCGTAGGAGCTGCCATTGGGGGCTCAGGCTGCTGATCAGCTGAAAAAGCGGTACACGTTCTCGCCATCTACGAAAGAACAGAGTAGAGAGTTCAATTAGCATTGAGAGATTCAACCGCACGACAAAGATGAATAGAAGTGAAATTGTTCCTAACTCTGTAGCCTCTAGGGGATAAGCACAGACGTCTTCGTACTGATCCCTCAGACTCTACCAAGTTTGTCCGTGAATTGTGAGACCTAAGCAACCTAGAGCTCTGATACCAACTTGTCACGACCCGAATTTCTCACCGTCGGGACCGTGATGGCGCCTAACATTGTACTCGCTAGGCAAGCCAACGTTACTGAATAATTCACCTTTTTCTTTTATCTTATAATAATCAAAGCTCAAAAAAGTAAATAAGCAGAATTAAGTGCGGAATAACACAGTTTAAAAGATTATCTTTGTACTAATAACAAAACCGTAATAAATTCCACCCCAGAACTAGTGTCATAACTCACGAGCAGTCTACCAATACTACAAATATGGGTCTGAACAAAAGCTTACATTTTTCTCGGAAATAGATAAAACAAAAAATGAAATAAGATAGAAGGGGATGCCAGGGCCTGCGGATGCCTGCAGGACTACCTTGGGTCTTCGAGAAACAGCAACAGTAACCAACCTCGCGATCAGCCACTAGCTCCAAAACCTGCACAAGAAGTGCAGAGTGCAATATCAGTACAACCGACCCCATCTACTGGTAAGTGCCGAGCCTAACCTCAACAAAGTAGTGACGAGGCTACGGCGGGGCATACAACATATACAACCTGCAACAATCTACACTAAACAGAAAGGAAATACATAATGTATTAAAATAATAACTGGCATAGAGTAAATCCGGAACCTAGTTGTTCTACTAGTATTCAGCTATAACCAATCCTTAAGGGTGTTTCAACATCACAGTAATGAATTTCAGCAGAAATGAATACTTAAAACAACAACTGATGCAGCGCGTATCCCGATGCAATCATATAAACAACAACAGTATCAATATTCACCCTTATTCCTCCTTGTTGCGGCGTGCAACCTGATCCCACCTGTCCACCCTTATTACTCCTCAGCACATATCACCCTTTCCTCTTGTTGCGGCGCGCAACCCGATCCCACATGTCCACCCTTATTAATCCTTGTTGCGGCGTGCAACCCACCGATCCCACCGGACAATCACAATTCACCCTTATTCCTCTTGTTTTGGCGTGCAACCCAATCGCAGTATATATATCAGCTGTCGCACCCTCTTTTTCCTCGCGGAGTCCGGGTTTCGATATTTTTTTGGACAACTCATTTCCTTTTGTGAAGGGGTATGAAATTTGAATAGTCGCCACCTAATGGATTTAAGGTGCGTTAGGGCACCTAAAGCAAATAACTCATAAACCGGTTTGCATTACCAAAGATTGGGTAAGGGCTCGAAATAACCTTGAGGGGAAGGTGCTAGGCACTCCTCGACATCCACAACGGTGGATCCCGACCAAACTCGAATTAGGTGAATTAGTCTTATAAACAAATAAAGCAATTTAGACAAATAGAGATTATTTATTAAACACGGAGTAAAAGGGGGTCCTAGGTTTTTTAGCCTATAGGATCACTTCTATGCAATAGTTGGTAATCGTCCCCAAGTTGGGGTTCTAGACATAGCATTAGCACACAGGTCACCATTTCCTTTTACTACCCAATTACCCTTCCCCTTTGTTTATTACCTAAGCGTTCTAATAACATCCGATACGTGCCATATGCGTGCAGTACCCGTCCCTTGCCTGTGGCCCTGGAGGTGTTTAGGACCTCTATTTAAGGAAGTTCTAGACTCACCTACGTTGCTTTAAAAGGAGAAAACTAAGCGACAAACAAAAAGCCAAATAGGACTATCACATAAAGATGCATTTAAGGGGGCTCACATTTACCTCCACAAATAGACAAAACAAATGCACGCCTCAAACAAACAGTTTTTAAACGATTTAGAGTCCTATAGCAGGATATCTAGATGAGCACAAAATATGCAGCAGTTTTATTAAGGCGAGTAAATACCTAACCAGTTTGCCTACTGATTTTATTACTTATTGAATCTAGACACGTTTCAAGCAGCACAAAAATAGCAATTTTAAACCCAAAATCCAATTAGACTACAATATTGCCTATGTGATAGTCGGACAAAATTTTATACGGGTATGTAAGCTGTAAATAGTTACTGGTTTTAGCAGGATGATTTTTATCTTTTGAACCCTACAGGCATGATATCTAAGTGTAGAAGAACTGATCTTAAGACCTTATAGGCATGGTATCTAAATGCAAAAAATGATTATGAAGTTTCCTATTGACATGGTATCTAAATGCAAAATGATTCTGAAATTTCCTATAGATATGGTATCTAAATGCAAAAATGATTTAAACTTTATAGGCAGGATTTTTAAAATACAGAACTGATTTCGAAACTTTGTGGGCATGATTTAAATGCAGTAGTGAATCTTGACGGGATATTCATAGCTATTTTGATCCTATAGGCATTTTATCAACCGCACATTGTAACAGAATGTATTGAAACAAATACCTGTAGGCATGTTATCTACTACGTACAGTAACAGAATATAATTGAACAAGTAAATAACCTATAGGCAGGATATCTAACATATAGTAGTGAAAAATATTTGAAAGAAACAGGCACCTAAAGCAGGTTTTCTACCCCATTCTCATGCAAACATCAAACTAGGCCCAGTTTTCCCCAATTCACTATTGCCCCATCGTTATTACCAATAATAATTACAGACCATAGGCAAATGAATAGATTACAAAGTATATAACTATAGGAGGCCTGCAACAGGCCCAATGCATCCGGATAACCTAGGCCTTCAAACCATAACAGCTCCAAAGCTCAGAGATACACCGTAACCATTGGCAAAGCGCCAAGAACCCAAATCTCTAGTGTGTCAGAGTTCCCAAGGGCTTCGAGAACCTAGTGCAGTGCTCACACTAGAGAACAAATGTTTAGAAGCAGTTCATAATGGATTGGAAACCAACCCCAATGCGTCAGAGTTCAGAGGAGTCTCATGGACCCTAAGGAGTGCTCACATTGGGGGTGGCAGGACCCTAGTTAACTAAGAGTAGGAGTTGAAAATAATATATGAAAATAGGAGACATTTTTATTTTAAAAAAAATAGTTTGGATTTTAGAAGTGCGTAGAAACAGATTACTAGATTACAAGAACCACAAGAAGCACACATTTAGTAGAAGGAGTTCAGCCATGAACTCCAGCAATCAAACAACAGACATGACAGAGTATCAATTAATTTGAACAAAGTTTCACATGGCCTTAATCCATTATTTATTACTAGGTTAACATATAGACATATGTTCATCAAAGAACAACATGCTGGGATCAAATTACTGATCAGACAATCATAGAGAAAGGAAGCAAGAGTTGAGAGCATAGAAGTCATGAATTAATCAGGAGTTTGTTAGAGTGTGAACGCTTAAAACAGGACAGAAATCATGCTAGTTTAGAGAAAAATAGACAGTTTTAACAGACATGCTGAAAAACAAGAAGCACCTAAGTCTAATTTCATGGAAGTAGGCATGCTAGTTAAGAGTAATAAACATGAAGCACATAGGTCTAATTATATAGAAGTAGACATGCTGATCAAGATCAATAAGCATGAAGCACATAGGTCTAATTACATAGCATATTGAATGATGGCAGAAGTGGAGACATACCGGTTTAGAAATAGCAAACAGGAAGTTGAGAACAAGTAAAGTCCAATAGTCTAGCCTTGGCTTTCAGCCGGCTAGACAGTGCAGCAAACACAAGCAACGGAAAAGATCACAATGGAGAGTGTGTGTGAGTAAGAGTAAGAGTTTGTGTGTAGGTGTAACTTTCTGATTGTGTTCGTGTAAGTGTCTGAGTCTGTCTCTTGAAAGTCAGAACAAGAAGGGTTTTTATAGCATGCAATAGGGTAGGTCACATAAGGTAATGAATAAATCACACATACATAAGGTATGAAAAATCAATTAGTAATCAGTCAGGAATCAATTAAGAGGACATGATCAAATAAGTACCACTTAATTTAAGGAAAAATCTCACACAGAATCAATCCGTAATTAAGAGCAAGTTTAATAAGGTAAGAAATAGTTTCCGGAATCAATTAGGAATCAGGACACACAATCAAGCCAATAATACGGATACATAAATAGGGTAAGAACAAGTAAAACTTAAATAAGGATATATGGGTATTGAATTCAAACACTATTTTAAGTAAGTAAATCAATTAACAACTTAATTGATAGAGTTAAAGGTAACCGTCAAAAGACAACAAGATAAATAGTCAGAGAATCAAAACCCTAGTCAATGACATAGGGATGAAACTTAAAAAGGATCAGCCGAAATAGTAAAGGAGAAAACCATAATTGAAAGCATTTAAACGTCTAAGGATTTTTACAGAAAGCTCGTTAGAAATCAAAACCACAGGGTAAAACAAAATCGGTTAACAATAATAGTAAAAGCAGAAAAATCATAAGGAAAATACCAAACAAACTCAAAACCGTTTTAGATCTAAAGAGATCTAAACGGATTTAACAGAAATAGTTAGGTTTATGAACAGAGGTAGAAAATCTGGTTCGAACCAGAGATTTGAAGCTACGAAAACACAAAAATGATAGTACTCACTGACATAGGGTTGAATATAGGTGGATTAATCGAAAAGATGAGAGATTTGAACCAAATCTGGTTCGAATCCCTTGAGATCCCATTAAGTAACATGAAAATCGAACAACCAGTAGAGGTAGGGGGTCGGATAAGATGATAATCTATATCCAGTTGGGAATCGTAGGGATTTGGAGGGAGTTTTGAGTGACGGCGCTCTAGGGTTTGAGAGCGTCTGAGAGAGAAGAGAGGAGAAGAGGGCGGCGGTGTCTGAGAGAAATGGGTAGGGTTTTGGGGTTTGTTGGATTTAAAAGGTAAGAAATAACGTGGATCGTTGATCTCAAAGATCAACGACCATGATCAGAGGGGGTTCTGGGTCAGGTTGGACGGGTACTTGGGTTGGGTTAAGTTAGGAAATTTAAATAAGAAAAGGGGCTATGTTTTAAAGACCTATTTAATCTAATAAAATAATTTTATAAAATAATTTTTAAATGATAAAAATGTGATTTGTGCATGAAAATGATTTAAAATAATTACTTAACATTATAAAAATATAAAAAGTCATTTTCTGTATAGATAAGATAATTATGCATATTTATGGGCTATTATCTCAAAATGTGCAATTATAGTCTTAAAACTGCAAATGTAATTATAAAAATGCAATTAAAATATTTGAACACTTATATGGGCATAAATGATGAATTTAGATGATTAAATCATCATAAAGTAATATGAGGGATAATTATTGAATATTTATATAATTAAAAATGCAAAAATAAATTGATTTAAGGCCTTTAAAAATTATAGAAAAATTGTAAAAACATTTGTGCATGCATGTACAATATTTTAAAAGTATGTATGCTTATTTAAATATGTATGAGAGAAAAATTGGGTATCAACAGCATCCCCTCCTTCTTTGGGGAGGATAGTATCCTATGGGTTTTATGCTAAGTCATGAATATGAACCTGATGTGTAACGGATGTATCATAGGGCATATATCGGAATGGTCACAGAGTAAAGGTGGGTAATTGATGGGGTCGATTATGTTTGAAATAATGGTAAGGCAGAAATGGAAATCGGAAGGGTATGAATGGAAACCGGAGCGAAGGTTGCTCCTGTTTGAAGAATGGTTACTTCCTGAGTTACCTGCAAAACTTAAAACACAACACATGCGAGTATATAGAGTATTGCGAGAATTTAAACATGATGCAAATTCCCTTTGGACCATAAAGGTTGACGTTGGACGGTGAGGATGGCGTCCTTAGACCATGACGTCCTGGACCATAAATCACGAGATAAGGGATTCGCAGGCCATGAAATGATGTCCTCGAGCTATGAGAATGATGCCTCTGAATCATGATGCCTTTGAATAATGATGTGCAATATGAGAGATCTTCAGGCCATGACATGGTGTCTTCAGGCTATGAGGATGATGCCTTCGGACTATGACGCCTTTGGACAAGTTGGCTATACATTAGCCCATGCAGTGCAGAGACATGATACCTAAGGCAATACCAAGGCAATGCTTAGCCTCGTGAAGAGTTTGGGGCCAGAGCTTAGCCCTGACAGAAGAAGATAATGCAAAGTTAAAATAGAGCAACACTTATGCAAGGGAGGACAATGCTTGGTCTCATGAGAAGGCAGTGCTTAGCCTTATGCAAGCATGGCTTAGCCTCATGAAAGATTGAGACATTAGTCTCATGCAAAGAGAAGGCAGTGCTTAACCTTATGCAAATGTAACGACCCGACCGGTCGTTTTGAACTTTTGCACTTTGATCGCCAGTTCTCAGGCGTGACTTTCCCCTTGTTATGTATTATGGCTAATGTAGATCGTTGGTTTTGGTTTTCAGGAAGATTTGGAATGAATTTGAAAGAACTGTTTCAGTTGAAAGCTTTGAATTTGAAAGGTTTGACCGAGAGTTGACTTATTTGTACATGAGCTCGGATCGGAGTTTTTATGATTTGGTTAGCTTCGTTAGATGATTTGTGACTTAGGAGTGTGATCGGAAGTGATTTTGGAGGTCCGATGTACAATTAGGCTTGAATTGGCGAAGTTAGTATTTTGGCGAATTCCGGTTGATAGGTGAGATTTTGATCCTAGGGTCGGAATGGAATTCCAAGAGTTGCTGTAGCTTCATTAAGTGATTTGGGATGTGTAAGTAAAGTTTCAGGTCATTCGGACGTCGTTTGGTTGGGTTTTTGATCGAATGCGTGTTTCGGAAGTTTTAGAAGAACTTAGGCTTGAATTCGGCGTAATTTGATGGTTTTGGTGTTGTTTGAGGTGTTTTGATAATTGGAACAAGTTTGAATAACGTTTTAGGATGTATTGGTATTTTTGGTTGAGGTCCCGGGGGCCTCGGGGTGATTTCGGATGGCTATCGGGATGAGTTTTGGGCTTGTGCAAATTGCAGGCTTGCTGCTTCTGGTATGTCCGCTTCTGCGGAATTGGAACCGTAGAAGCGGTATCGCATATGCGGCGTAGGAGTCACAGAAGCAGAAAAGGGAAAGGCTAGGCTGGACCGCAGATGCGGAGTGGGGACCGCATCTGCGGAGTCGCAGATGCGACTTTTAGACCGCAGATGCGGCCTGGGGTGTTAAGTTATATTCCGCAGAAGCGGAGGGAGGAACCGCAGAAGCGGTAGTCGCAGAAGCGAAATGATGACCGCAGAAGCGGTAATGACTGGGCAGAATATTTAATTGGTCTTCTTCACGAATTTTTAAGGGTTTCTCATTTCTAACCTCGGACTTGGAGGATTTTGGGCGATTTTTAAGAGAGATTTCAGGGGGTTTCGATAAGGTATGGAATCTTGGACTTAAGACACGATTTTATGGTGTAAATACATAGATTAGGGCTAAAAACTCAAGTAATTAATGGGCAAAAATGGTGGTTTAGGGCTTGAAACTTAAGAGAACAAAAATTGGGATTTGTGGGGTCATTTGGACTCCGATTTTGGTATTCTTTATATGTATGGACTCGTGGCGAGACAAGGAATCCGTCGATGTAAAAATTTTTGAGTTTCGAGAAGTGGGCCCGGGGCTCGAGTTTTGTCAATTTCGGGTTTTTTAATATTTTTCGATTGTTTTCGATTGGGTATTGTTCCTTGGCATGTTGTGATGTATTCACTCTGATTTTGGATAGATTCGACGCACGTGGAGGCCGGTTTGAGGGGCAAAGGCGTCGCGAGCTAGAGAATTCGCCGGTTCAAGGTGAGTAATGATTGTAAATGACATCCTGAGGGTTTGAAACCCCGGATTTGCACATCGTAGTGCTATATTGAGGTGACTTGCACGCCGGATAGCGAGCGTGGGGTAGAGCACCGTTGGGGATTGTGACTTGGTCCGTCCCGATTGATGAAATTACTGCGTATTTGACTGAAATTACTGGCTATCATCATAATTTGGGCTGATTGCCATATTTGGGCTTCGTGCCAACTATTTGAACCCTTCAGGGATTGTTGTTGATAATTCCTCTCTGATTTAATTATATATTTGGACTCAGTCATGTATTTTCCACTGTTTTAAAACTCAGCCAAGTTTATTATGTCTTAAGCACTCGAAATGATAATTCCAAAAATATTTTGGGCTGAGCATCATGTTTTATTGTTGCCCGAGTGGCTTATGTGACCTTGTTGACTGAGTAAGCCCGAGGGCCTGTATTTGTGAGGAAACATTGGATCGAGCTGCACGCCGCAGCAGTAATATACTGATACTGATATGAGGCCGAGGGCCTAGATTTGATGCCACGAGATGGCTTGATATTGCGCTTGGGCCGTAAGGGGCCCCTCCCGGAGTCCGCACACCCCCAGTGAGCGCCGTCGACGATAAATGGATTGGGCTGCACGCCGCAGCGATATGTGGAGCGGGCTGCACGCCGCAGCGGTACTAGTACTATTGATGTGTTTAACTTATTTCATTTGTCTGCCATTATATGTTGTTTGTGCTTCTTCTTGCAATATTTACCTGTTGTTCTGGTATTATCTGATAACCGAGTGTGGTGCTTGAGAGACGGACTTCTGTGCTTATCTGCACTATTTGTTTTTGGCATTCATTTGCGTTACCGCTGAAAAGATCATTTTCAAAAGAGGTTTTAAAATGAGCTAAGATATTTCTAAAGGTTTTACAGCTTCACTGCTTTTCTCAAAGGGTTTTTCACTGCCCCTATATAGCATGATGGTTTGCTTTACGTGATTTCTTACTGCTCAGTTGTTATTTACCCTTATTACTCACTGATTTGGAGTACTTACTTTATTCCCTGCACCTCGCGTGCAGATGCAGGTATTGATCACCCGGTAGCGGGTTTTGGCTGATCAGAGGCAGAGCTATAGGAGTAGCGAGGTGACTGCCTGCGTTCGCAGCACCATTTTTTCTCTCTTTTGGTTCATTATTCCGGCTTGTATATTTTAGGTCTTGTAGTTGTATGTATACTCTGATAGATGCTCGTGACTTGTGACACCCCGGTTTGGGTTGTGTTTGGGTTTTATTCTGCACTTATGAAAGAGACCTTTTGATAGACTGTGGTTATGTAAAATATATTAAAGCTCCTTATTAATGTTAACTATTCTAAAATGATAAGTTGGGTTAGTTGGCTGGCCTCATCATCACGAGAGGCGCCATCACGCCTAGTACGGGGTTTGGATCGTGACAAGTTGGTATCAGAGCCTAGGTTACTAGGTCTCACGAGTCATGAGCAGGTTTAGTAGAGTCTCGCGGATCGGTACGGAGATGTCTGTATTTATCCTCTAGAGGCTGCAGAACCTTTAGGAAAACTTCACATTCTTGAATTCTTATCGTGCGTCCTTGATTCAGCTTGAAAAGAAACTCTTAAAATTCCTTCCACGCGTTTGTATGCGCGCATGAGCGCTCAACATCAGATGTGCCTCGATGGCTTGCGATTCCCCGATCAAGGGGCGAGATGTGATCTCTGTGAGTTTGATGTTGGTCCAGTCTGGAGGACTTGAGGCCGAATCTTTGCCTATGGCTTGAGCACTGAGGTGCTGATTGTGTGAGTAAGTGTTTTGAACTTATATGTTCGGCAGTGTCCCTATTAGTGGAAGTGACGATTGAATAGCCATGTGATGAGTATGTTAGTACTGTGGGATGTATCTATGTAACTTGGAAGTGACGAGGAAGGCCTGAGGGATGATAGATGAACTATTAAGCGTATGATTTCCATTGTGATTGGATGTGTAGCCCCGAATTATGGGCGTGTGAGGAATCTTTTCGTGTCTCCTAGTTGGGGGTGAAGTAAATTTCATGTTGCGATATGAGTTCAGACCCAGTAAGACTAAGTGGATGTGTAATATGTATGACGGTGGAAGGTGTACGAAAATGTTATAGTGAGGCGAAGCAGGTGGGTTATCTCCTGCGGAGTGTTCTTAAGTGGTATGATCCTTATGTGTATGTTAGAAGATCTCATGTGTAATTGAAGGGTACGTGTTAAAATTTGAAATTTCGGGTCGCTTAAGAGAGTGGTCGCAACTGATGTGGGGATGAATGCGAGATTTGCAGAAGACTACAACACTGGATGACCTGTGTTTTCACAAACTTATAAATGATTTGAGTTTAATCTCACTATGGTATTGTGGCATCAATAGAGTAAAAGTGTTACGAGTTGTTGAGTGTGTCTTGATCTATGGCTTCGAGCCAAGTGGGGGAGTCTTCTCTGAGCAGTTGATTGCACAGTTAGGTGCTATGTTGGTTCCAGTTTGGGCATGCGAGTGGATTAGCTATGGCTAGAGTGAAGGAAAATTTTGACAAAGGTTATATTATGCTTCATAGGGTATGAGAATCACGGGATGTCTAGAGTGTTGTTGGTAAAGAATGCTCGGCGCATAGAGCAGGAAGTTGTTTGGGTGTATTGGGATGAGGATTTCATTTTGCGGTATCGGAGTGCCAATGAGGCACAGGTGAAACTGTTCGTTAGGTCTAGTAAGTTGCAGTTTGAATAAAGAGTGAATGACTTTCGAGAATGGTTCTATTGTGTTCAAGATTCTACAGGGAACAATCGGGTATCTTAAGGTTGTGTAGGTGGTTAGAAACTATCATTTTTATTGGAAGAGGTCAAGACTTGTGGTACTTCTATGTGAATTATGGGATTCTATGTATTAGTATCAGGAAGGTAAAGGTAACAGACTTAGATTCGCAGGAAGTTCTTTAGAGTAAAGTATTCTGGAATGTGGTGTTTATGGGAATATTTGAGAGAGTATTCAGCGGCTTATGGGCCTTAGACAGCGTGGAATTATGTTTGGTTCTCGTGAGGTAAACCTGGGATGAGAGATTGTGGTACTACAGCAAGAGGGAGCATCAAGTTGAAAATGAATCAGAAGGAAATTTAGATAGATGGAGTAGCTTGATAGTCGACAGAATCGGCATGGTAAGGATAGGATCAATTCTTTGTATGTGTTCGAGGTAATGGGTTCTTACAGGTATTTCACAGCAATGCTCATGGGTTTTGATGGCTTGCTTAGCTTGGCCTAGTTAGAAGGATTTAGTCCTGGCAGTTTAATTTGTGCAAACGAAATTGGGAGAGTTCTTGTTGATTCCTACCGTGGTTGGAGAGGTGCATTTTCTACGAATATAAGAGGCATGGGATGTGTAATGATTTTTCTTCTAGATGGGATCAATGGAAGTTCTTGACTAGTTGGGTGCATAGATGTCTGTGGCTCGGAAGGGAGATAAAGTTTCATGTTATCCTCAGATGGTTTGGTATATGCGGTATGTGGTGGAGGACCGAGACTTGTGTTTGTTAGGTTACAGTTCAGTTTTGAAAAGGAGTTCATAAAACTCTTAAGTAGCGGGTAGCCTCAGATAGTTAAGGGAATGGTATCGCTAATTGGAAGTGATTTGACGATAGTATATTTTCAGAAAAGGGTTAATATGAGTGAGTTTATGGCACTTCGATAGTATTGCGGCACTTTCTTATTAGAGCGACCGGTGATATTCGGGTTTGCTTGGTGGCACAGGGAAATTTTAGAGTATCTGTCGTGGAATGATAGGGTATTTAAGGTGTGGTATGCTGTCGGACGGCGAAATTGGGATTAGGTACGATGATTCATGTGCTATACGGAGTTGGAGATCGGGAGTTCTCATGTTCAGGCTACGTTGTGGTTGTGATTCGCGTGTATCGGCACTGTTTAGTGACTACCGAGATTTGGAGACCCGAGTGGATCCTTATTTGCTGGTATGTTAGAGTGTGGATGTGATGGTGGTATTCAGACTGGTTGCCTTAGTGTTGGGTTATTCTGGACTATTATGCTATGGGCTATGTTGGAAATGCTACGGGTTGAGTGGCAAGGTACGTCGGATGATGTTTTAGCAGAGTGGTTATGTTTTAACGGACGGCTGGAAGGACTGCCTTTCTTAATTGGGCCTTCGTCATGGATATCAGTGTAGAGGTTCCGTCATTGATTTAGTTCCGGTGTTGAGGGACTTCGGATGTGCTTCTTGTGGCCGGGCATGTCGCCAGGCGAGGTTGTGGATTTTGAAATTGATTTGGTGCCGGGCACCGTATCGTATGGCTCCGGCAGGAGTTATAGTAGTGGAAGGAGCAGCTTCAGACTTCCTTGTTAAAGAGTTCGTTGGCAGGCCAGTATGGATGCGTGTTCTAGTTTGAGTTGGTTTGGCTGGCCCCGAATTGTATTGTTGAGGGATAGGTTGATTCGACCGCTATTGAGCTTATTAGTGATCTGGGGAGATCTATGAGTTACCTTTATGTGTTGTAATTGCTGGTTATAGGCACATATGGTGCGGTTCAATTGGGGTCTCCTAGTGGAATTCGAGCGGGAAGAGTAATTGAGCGTTGCTTAGTGAACGGCGTATCGATTGTGTCCTATCGGGTTGTATGGCGTATGTTATTTGTTTCACCGTGGGTGTAATGATTTGCTTGGTTCCAGACATCATATTGTGCGTGGCTGTCGATTTTGAGCATAGTGACTTGAGGTGTTCCATGTGTAGCAGTGTTTGGATAGGATCGTGCATTGTAGCGAGGCTACGTGGGGATATGACCTTTCGGGTTGGATTCATGTGTTCTATTTCTATGATGTGAGACAGGGTCTCAGCTTTGTGTTGTGATGGTACTGATGAGCTTGAGGTACAGCTCTTTCATTTTGGGGTCATTTTTATGTTTTGAGTATATCCAGACCGTTTCTTATTGGTGCGTGAATTATACAAGTTGTGGCTTAGGCCGGTATTGAGGTGTCATGTCACCAGAGTGGTGTGTTGGATTCGAGGTGATCGTTGGGGTCATTAATGAATACGATCGGATTTGATTTCAGCTTGTTGGAAGGATAATATCGAGGTTCAGCTCGGAAATCTGCTGTTGTATTAGCCAAAAGGGAAGTGACTTCATGAATGGTTGACCTGAGAAATGGTTATGATTTATTGCTTGTTTCCTTTATCATTGGCAGTATATGAAAGTGTTGGAATGAGACTTTAGTTGATAAGAGGTTTCCTATCGATATTCGGGTGTTATGTGCAGCTACTGTGAATAGAAGTTATCGTTTCGAGTGTTTGAGTTAGGTGGTATATCATATGATTGCACCTGAGGTTGCAGGTATGGGTTATTACAGCTGGTTCGGGCTTATTATGAATAAAGATGTGAGGTTCTGATCTTGTGTATGATTTCGGAAAGTGGAATGCGGTTCTATGATTTATAGGCTGGACTGGATTGTGTAATTATAGTGAAAATGTGTTGTCGGACCTATGTGAGATAGGGTGACGTGGGATCACCCCCAGGTATATGCATGGTAAGGTTATTCAGTCATTGGTTGGCTTTTAGCACAACTCTGGGTACGTTCGAGGACGAACATGTGTTTAAGTGGGGGAGGATGTAACGACCCGACCTGTCATTTTGAACTTTTGCACTTTGATCGCCAGTTCTCAGGCATGACTTGCCCCGTGTTATGTATTATGGCTAATGTAGATCGTTGGTTTTGGTTTTTCAGGAAGATTTGGAATGAATTTGAAAGAACAGTTTCAGTTGAAAGCTTTGAATTTGAAAGGTTTGACTGAGAGTTGATTTTTTGTATATGAGCTCGGATCGGAGTTTTTATGATTTGGTTAGCTTCGTTAGATGATTTGTGACTTAGGAGTGTGATCGGAAGTGATTTTGGAGGTCCGGTGTAGAATTAGGCTTGAATTGGCAAAGTTAGTATTTTGGCGAATTCCGGTTGATAGGTGAGATTTTGATCCGAGGGTCGGAATGGAATTCCGAGAGTTGCTGTAGCTTCATTAAGTGATTTGGGATGTGTATGTAAAGTTTTAGGTCATTCGGACGTCGTTTGGTTGGGTTTTTGATCGAGTACGTGTTTCGGAAGTTTTAGAAGAACTTAGGCTTGAATTCAACGTAATTTGATGGTTTTGGTGTTGTTTGAGGTGTTTTGATAATTGGAACAAGTTTGAATAACGTTTTAGGATATATTGGTATTTTTGGTTGAGGTCCCCGGGGCCTTGGGGTGATTTCGAATGGCTATCGGGATGAGTTTTGGGCTTGTGCAAATTGCCGGCCTGCTGTTTCTGGTATTTCCGCTTCTGCGGAACTGGAACCGCAGAAGCGGTATCGCATATGCAGCGTGGGAGTTGCAGAAGCGGAAAAGGGCAAGGCTAGGCTGGACCGCAGATGCGGAGTGGGGACCACATCTGCGGAGTCGCAGATGCGACTTTTAGACCGCAGATGCGGCCTGGGGTGTTAAGTTATATTCTGCAGAAGCGGAGGGAGGAACCGCAGAAGCAGTAGTCGCAGAAGCAAAATGATGACCGCAGAAGCGGTAATGACTGGGCAGAATATTTAATTGGTCTTCTTCGTGAATTTTTAAGGGTTTCTCATTTCTAACCTCGGACTTGGAGGATTTTGGGCGATTTTGAAGAGAGATTTCAAGGGGTTTCGATAAGGTATGGATTCTTGGACTTAAAACACGATTTTATGGTTAAATACATGGATTAGAGCTGAAAGCTCAAGTAATTAATGGGCAAAAATGGTGGTTTAGGGCTTGAAACTTAAGAGAACAAAAATTGGGATTTGTGGGGTCATTTGGACTCCGATTTTGGTATTCTTTATATGTATGGACTCGTGGCGAGACAAGGAATCCGTTGATTTAAAAATTTCTGAGGTTCGAGAAGTGGGCTCGGGGCTCGGGTTTTGTCAATTTCGGAATTTTTAATATTTTTCGATTGTTTTCGATTGGGTATTGTTCCTTGGCATGTTGTGATGTATTCGCTCTGATTTTTGATAGATTCGACGCGCGTGGAGGCCGGTTTGAGGGGCAAAGGCACCGCGAGCTAGAGAATTCGCCGGTTCGAGGTGAGTAATGATTGTAAATGACATCCTGAGGATTTGAAACCCCGGATTTGCACATCGTAGTACTATATTGAGGTGACTTGCACGCCGGATAGCGAGCGTGGGGTAGAGCACCGTTGGGGATTATGACTTGGTCCGTCCTGATTGATGAAATTACTGCGTATTTGACTGAAATTACTTGTTATCATCATAATTTGGGCTGATTTCCATATTTGGGCTTCGTGCAACTATTTGAACCCTTCGGGGATTGTTGTTGATAATTCCTAACTGATTTAATTATATATTTGAACTCAGTCATGTATTTCCCACTGTTTTTAAACTCAGCCATGTTTATTATGCCTTAAACACTCGAAATGATAATTCAAAAAAATTATTTTGGGCTGAGCATCAAGTTTTACTGTTGCCCGAGTGGCTTATGTGACCTTGTTGACTGAGTAAGGCCGAGGGCCTGTAGTTGTGAGGATACTTTGGATCGGGCTGCACGCCGCAACAGTAATATACTGATACTGATATGAGGCCGAGGGCCTAGATTTGATGCCACGAGATGGCTTGATATTGCGCTTGGGCCGTAAGGGGCCCCTCCCAGAGTCTACACACCCCCAGTGAGCGCCGTCGACGATAAATGGATCAGGCTGCATTCCGCAGCGATATGTGGAGCGGGCTGCACGCCTCAGCGGTACTAGTACTATTTGATGTGTTTACCTTATTTCATTTGTCTGCCATTATATGTTGTTTGTGCTTTTTCTTGCAATATTTACCTGTTGTTCTGGTATTATCTGATAACCGAGTGTGGTGCCCGAGAGACGGACTTCTGTGCTTATCTGCACTATTTGTTTTTGGCATTCATTTGCGTTACCGCTAAAAAGATCATTTTCAAAAGAGGTTTTAAACTGAGCTAAGATATTTCTAAAGGTTTTACAGCTTCACTGCTTTTCTCAAAGGGTTTTTCACTGCCCCTATATAGCATGATGGTTTGCTTTACGTGATTTCTTACTGCTCAGTTGTTATTTACCCTTATTACTCACTGAGTTGGAGTACTCACTTTACTCCCTGCACCTCGCGTGCAGATGCAGGTATTGATCACCCGGTAGCGGGTTTTGGCTGATCAGAGACAGAGCTATAGGAGTCGCGAGGTGACTGCCTGCGTTCCCAGCACCATTTTTTTTCTCTTTTGGTTCATTATTCCGGCTTGTATATTTTAGGTCTTGTAGTTGTATGTATACTCTGATAGATGCTCGTGACTTGTGACACCCCGGTTTGGGCTGTGTTTGGGTTTTATTCTGCACTTATTAAAGAGATCTTTTGATAGACTGTGGTTATTTAAAATATATTAAAGCTGCTTATTAATGTTAACTATTCTAAAATGATAAGTTGGGTTAGTTGGCTGGCGTCGTCTTCATGAGAGGCGCCATCACGACCAGTGCGGGGTTTGGGTCGTGACAGCAAATATGGAGGCAGGGCTTAGCCTCGCGCAAGATTTGAGACAGGGCTTAGTCTCGTGCAAAGAGAAGGCAATACTTAGCCTTATGCAAATAGGGAGGCAAGGCTTAGCCTCATGCAAGATTTGAGACAAGGCTTAGTCTCATGCAAAGAAAAGGAAATGCTTAGCCTTATGCAAATAGGGAGGCAAGGCTTAGCCTCATGCACGATTTGAGACAAGGCTTAGTCTTATCCAAAGAGAAGGCAATGCTTAGCCTTATGCAGGTATGGAGGAAGGGCTTAGCCTCATGCAAGATTTTAGACAGGGCTTAGTCTCATGCAAAGAGAAGGCAATGCTTAGCCTTATGCAGTGAATGAATAACTGATAGGAGTAGAATATTCCTTAGCCGGAGATATATTTGCGTCTGGTGGCCTGATCGATAGTGATTTTGATACGTGTGTATTTGCGGATACTCCTGTTATGTTAACCGTGCCTGCATCCAAAGAAAAATCGTGAGTTTTGTCGGGTGAGGTTGGTTTGCGCCTTCATTTTCTTGCTTTGCTTTGCTCTGTTCTGGAGGCCCTGTTCGAGTTACCATGAGTAACACCTGGCGGCCATAGAAATAAAGTTTTCGAAAATATGCACTTATTATTGGAATAGAGTTATTTTTAGAAAACATAGTGATACGCAATATCAAGTAATTTAGATGTACTAATGACTGTAACACTTTTTAGAGACATTGCAGCTTCCTTGCAATAGAATTTTGAGGGTCCTCCTCAAAATTCTGCCCAGTTTGATCTTTTGGTCATTCTGCGTGCAGCGAAGTTTATTGGATCTGCTCTGGAATTTTGAGAATCCTTCTCAAAATTCTGCCCCATTTACTTAACCGATTTCTGACTTTCCGGCGTATGATGGTGTTGGCTAGACTTAGGGGTGTTCATGGTTCGGTTTGGATAGGTTTTTCCCTAAAAAGAGACCAAACCAAGTAAGTCGGTTTTTCAAATATTAGAACCAAACCAAACCAATTAAGTTGATTTTTCTCGATTCGGTTTATGTCGATTTTTTGGTTTTTTCGGTTATTTGTCGGCTTTTTCTTAAATATAAGACATACACTACCAAACACATATTCCGGAGACCACATTTTCAACGTCACACTATCAAATCAATTGCCCTTTGTGAAATCTATTATTTTCCAAGATATATTGATGATAATTGAATCAAATAGTGATGAATAATTTAAGGACTCAATTAAAAATATATTATTTTTAACACGAAATGGATTCTTACACTTGACAAAAGAAAACTACCAATCAAACTAGAATGTAAAGGTAAAGAACTATACTAAAAGTGCAAACTATTAACATTTACCATTAAAATTTTGAAACTTTATATAAAAATATACATATATATAGGTGTAATAATAAATTTGAAATAGCTACTCCTATAGTCGGTTTGGTTCGGTTTTTTTCTGATTAAAACCAAAACCAAACCAAATTTGACCGATTTTTAAAATTCAAACCCAAAACCAAACCAAAAAAAAAGTATCGATTTTTTTGGTTGGTTTGGTTTGGTTTTCGGTTTGGTTCGGTTTTTCGAGTTTTTATGAACACCCTTAGCTGGACTTGTTCCGGAATTTTGAGTGTCCTCCTCAAAATTCTGCCCCAGTTTTTGGTTCTAGGGGAAAATGGAAATTTTATTAAGATATGACCGAACCCACAGGGCTGCCTACGTATCCCCTCTTAAACGGGAATCAGGTCAAGCGTAGTTCACTTTATCATATGAAGGAATGTAAACGATCTAAACATACTATCTCTTGACTGCGTCTGAATTGATTGGTTTCGGCCAAACTTTTCCGTCCATTTCTACAAGTATAAGTGCTCCTCCTGTTAGCACCCGGTGAACCATGTAAGGACCTTGCTAGTTGGGAGAGAATTTTCGTTTGGCTTCATCTTGATGCGAGAAGATCTTCTTCAGCACCAACTGTCCCGGTTCGAATTGTCTTGGTTTGACCCTTTTGTTGAAAGCTCTGGACATTTAGTTCTGATAAAGCTGGCCGTGACATACTGCGTTCATTCTTTTTCTGTCTATAAGGGCCAGTTGCTCATAGCGCCTCCTTATCCATTCTGCATCACTGAGTTCGGCTTCCTGTATGATCCTTAAAGAAGGAATTTCTACTTCGGCTGGAATGACGGCCTCGGTACCATAAAGCAGTAAATAGGGGGTTGCCCCAGTTGATGTGCGAACCGTAGTGCGGTACCCTAATGGGGCAAAGGGTAACTTCTTGTGCCATTGTTTGTGATTTTCTACTATCTTCCTTAGTATCTTCTTGATGTTTTTGTTGGCAGCTTCCGCAGCTCCATTCATCTGGGGCTTGTATGCTGTAGAGTTTTTGTGCTTGATTTTGAAACTTTCACACATGGCTTTCATCGAATCACTGTTGAGATTGGCGGCGTTATCAGTGATAATGGTCTCGGGAACCCCGAATCGGCAAACAATACGATCCTTGACAAAATCCGCAACGACTTTCTTGGTTACAACTTTGTAGGATGCAGCCTCTACCCATTTTGTGAACTAATCGATGGCCACCAAGATGAACCGGTGCCCCTTAGAGGCGGTGGGCTCGATTGGACCAATGAAGTCCATTCCCTAGGCAGCAAAAGGCCAAGGCGCACTGGTCGCGTTGAGCTCATTAGGTGGTAACCTTATCATTTCTGCATGTACCTGGCATTGGTGGCATTTCTGTACGTACCAGATGCAATCCGTTTCCATGGTCATCCAAAAGTATCCACCTCTGAGTATTTTCTTGGCTAGAACAAAACCGTTCATATGTGGCCCGCAAGTTCTGGCATGTATCTTCTCAAGCAATCTGGAAGCCTCTTTTGCATCAACGCACCTCAACAATCCTAGATCAGGAGTTCTTCTATACAGGGTCCCTCCGCTTTGGAAGAAGTGATTGGACAGCCTTTGCAGAGTGCGTTTCTGAGTATGGTTTGCCTGTTCCGGGTATTTTCCTTTCGCCAAATATTCTTTGATGTCATGGAACCAAGGTTTTCCATCTGTTTCCTCTTCAACATGAGCACAGTAAACCGATTGATTATGGATCCTCACCGGGATGGGATCGATGAAATTCTTATCTGGATGTTGTATCATTGATGACAGGGTGGCCAGTGCGTCTACGAACTCATTTTGAATTCTGGGCACATGTTTGAATTCTATCTTTGGGAATCTCTTCATAAATTTCTGCACATGTTACAAGTATGGTAGTATCTTGGTGTTCTTCGTAGCCCACTCTCCTTGAACCTGATATACCAGAAGATCCGAATCACCAATTACCAGCAACTCATGTATATTCATATCAATGGACAAATTGAGTCCCATGATGCAAGCCTCATATTCTGCCATATTGTTGGTGCACGGGAACCTAAGCTTTACAGATACCAGGTAATGTTGGCCTGTTTCTGATACCAAAACTGCTCCAATGCCCACTCCTTTGAAGTTTGCAGCCCCATCGAAGAACATTCTCCAACTGTCATAGGCTTCAGCAATGTCCTCTCCTATGAATGATACTTCTTCGTCAGGAAAATACGTTTTAGTGGTTCATATACTCCTCCCACAGGATTTTCAGCAAGATGGTCTGCCAGTGCTTGTCCCTTGACTGCCTTCTGAGTTACATAGATGATGTCGAACTCACTTAACAATATCTGTAATTTAGCTAACTCCCTGGTTGGCATCGACTTCTTAAAGATGTACTTAAGAGGGTCTATCCTGGATATGAGGTACGTGATATAGGCACGGAAGTAATGCCTCAATTTCTGAGCTGTCCAGGTCAAGGCACAGCAAGTGCGTTCCAGTAGGGAGTATCGTGCCTCATAAGGTGTGAACTTCTTACTCAAATAGTATATGGCTTGCTCCTTCCTTCATGTCTCATCATGCTGTCACAAAACGCATCCGAAAGCTCTATTTAATACAGTCAAATAGAGTAACAAAGGTCTCCCAGGTGCTGGTGGGACTAGGACTGGTGGTGTGGACAGGTATTCCTTGATTTTGTCAAAAGCCTTTTGACAATCTTCGGTCCAACTAGTTTTACCATCTTTCCTCAACATTTTGAATATGGATTCACATATTACCGTGGACTATGCTATGAAGCGGCTGATGTAGCTGAGGCATCCTAGAAAGCTCATCACGTTGTTTTTGTTCTTTGGCGGTGGTAACTTTTGGATAGCCTTAACTTTGGACGGGTCCAACTCGATTCCTCGGCAGCTGACAATGAACCCCAACAACTTTCCTACAGGAACCCCGAATGCACATTTTGCGGGGTTCAATTTTAGATTGTACCTCCTTAGCCTGTCAAAGAACTTTCTCAAATCTGCTATGTGATCTGCGGCCCTCATGGATTTGATGATGACATCATCAACATACACCTCTATTTCCTTGTGTATCATATCATGGAAGATGGTTGTCATGGCTCTCATATAAGTAGCCCCAGCATTCTTTACACTGAATGGCATCATTTTGTAGCAGTACACTCCCCACGGTGTGATGAAGACTGTTTTCTCTGCGTCGTTTTCGTCCATCCAGATATGGTGATAACCCGCAAAGCAATCTACAAAGGATTGGAGTTCATGCTTGGCGCAATTGTCGATCATGATGTGTATGTTTGGTAGTGGAAAGTCGTCCTTGGGACTTGCACTATTTAAATCTCGATAGTCAACACACACCCTGACTTTCCCATCTTTCTTCGGAACTGGTACTATGTTGGCTAACCAAGTTGGGGTACTCAACTACCCTGAGGACTTTGGCTTTGATCTGCTTAGTGACTTCCTCCTTGATTTTCAGGCTCATGTCTGGCTTGAACTTTCTGAGTTTCTGCTTCACTGGCGGACACATTGGATTGGTAGGCAACTTGTGAGCCACTATGGATGTGCTCATACCGGTCATGTCGTCATATGACCATGCAAAAATGTCCTCATACTCTTTCAGGAAACGAGTATATTCTTCCTTCTCTGACGGTGATAAGTGAATACTTATGCGGGTCTCTTTGACAGTTTCGGAATCTCCCAAATTGATTGCTTCCGTTTCGTCCATGTTGGACTTAGGTTTGTTCTCAAAGTCCTCATCCTCTTTGACAACTTCCTCAGGTATTTCATCTTCTTCTTCCGAGTCAGTATCCCTATATTGCGTTGTCTCATTACATGTCACAGTCATCGGTTCATCAGGAAAAGTAATAATAGTGCTGTAGAAAGAAAATGTGAAAGATAATAATGAATAATAAATAGCAATGCATTGATTAAATTTTGAAAATATATAAAACAAGTACGGCTCGATGATTTGAGCAATTAATTCAAAACAAAATGCGTCTTTAAAACAAAATTACTGAAAATATCTTAAATGTCTAGCATGGCTATAAAACAAATCAGGCTAATTGCCAAGCAACCCAGGGACTCGGCGGGCCCGGGATGGTGTGGCGGTCAAATTCCTAAGAACAGCTCCCTTCTCCACAGTCCGAATGGTGAGGCCTTCTTCCTCCTCCTCCTCAATTATGGCATTGCAATCCATATCCTCGTCTTCCAGAAACAGGTTTCTCAGTCCAACCAAAGCTTCTTCCTCTGCAGATCCCCATATTGTATCGGCCTGGTGAAAAGTCTGACTTAGGTATGGTACCAGCTGCTCGAGAGGGTAATAAGGACCATGCCATGGAGGCGACCAATCATTATATTCCTGCAGGTGTACTGATACCCAAGTCCAAAGGTGGTACCGTGACGTTTCAACTATATCGGCTTGGTAATGCCTTGGAGTTCCTTTCCAAGTCCTTTGCCGGGTTCGTACCCAGACCATGCCAGTATGCTTTCTATTTTATTACTCCACCACTTGTCCTTCTCAATTGCATTGACATGTTCAATGTGGTGATAAGTTTCTCCACCCAACATTCTTCTATTTTCGATGACCGGGATAGTTTGAATGGTGTAAATGGGGTTACTTCCATCTCCGTGAATGACTACCTCCTGATGGTTCCATTCAAACTTCACAGCCTGGTGCAGCGTGGAAGCCACAGCCCCAGCGGCATGTATGCAAGGGCGACCCAATAGAAGATTGTATGTAGATGATATGTCTAATACTTGGAACTCCACATCGAACCAAGTTGGTCCCATCTGCAGACAAAGGTTAATCTCCCCAATTGTGGCCCTTTGAAACCCATCAAATGCTTTCACGTTCATACTTCTTGCCCGTATCTCATGGAAATCTTTGCCCAATCTTTTCAGAGTAGTTAATGGACAAATGTTGAGGCTTGAACCCCCATCTATTAGGACCCTGGCAATGAATTTGTCTTCAAACTGTACCGTGATATGCAGTGCTCTGTTATGACTTAAACCTTCAGGCGGTAGTTCATCCTCGTGGAAGGTGATTTTGTGACTCTCCAGCACATGCCTTACCATGTTGGCCATTTCTCCACTGGTGATATTGTTGGGCACATAAGCTTCATTTAACACCTTTATCAGAGCACTCCTATGTGCTTCCGAATTTTGCAATAGCGACATGATGGATATCTAGGCAGGAGTCTTTTTAAATGATTGACGACTGAGTATTCCCTTGCCTGTACTTTCCTCCAGAGATCCTCTGGCCCAATTTCAATAACAGGTTGCTTAGTATCAGTCTCCTTGCTTGATCCTCCCAATGTTCGAGTGTATAGATCCTTTCAGTTCGGGTCATTCCCTGTGTGGCCCCAGATTCTTCCATCTTTGCTTTTCCCTTTCGCTTGGCTTCAGCAACATAGTCCTAAGGTATGGTGTTGGACTGGATAGGAGGTGTGGTTGCTACTGTCACTGTGAAAGGTGTGGCCACTTCTACCTCAAATGGAACAGGTGTGGCTGCAGGTGGTGCTACCTCAACCTCAAATGGAACCGATGCAGTTACCTCAACTTCGACTGACGACTGTATCTGTACCACAATAGGAGTGAGTGTGACTGTAGGTTTAAAGTCATCGCCTTCCCGAATAAGCCCGATTGACCCTTCAAGATCCCATTCTTCAACCGTCTCTATCACATATACGCCATCACCCCTATGATCTGGAAGAGGATTGTTGCGGATGTTAGGTGCAGCTTCCTTCGCCTGTATGACCTTGTTATCAATCAATGTCTGGATCTTATCTTTCAATGTCCGGCATTCATCAATGGTGTTCCCCTTTATACCGGAATGATACACACATGTTTTATTTGGGTTGACCCATTGAGATGAATTCCCCATTGCCACAATAGGAATAGAGGTAACATAACTAGCAGCCATCAGTCTTTTATACAGCTGGTCGATGGGTTCAGCAATGGCGGTGTATTGTCTGGGTGGTTTGCGATCAAAGTTAGGTCGGGGTTTCTGGTAATTTTGACGAGTTGGAGGTGAATGATAATAGGCTGGCTGGGTGTTATAAGTGTGATAGGCGGTGGCGGGTTGGGAATATCTGGGAGGTGAGGGTTGGTATGTAGGTGGAGGTATTTGATATGTGAGTGGAGATTTTGGGCCTTGGGCCACCATTACTGCACCTACTTCTTTATTCTTTGATATGCCCCCTGATTGTAATGCTTTGTTCGTGGCCTGCAGTGCCTCAAAATTTGTCACCATCCCGCTTTTGATACCCTCTTCAATCCTTTCTTCGAGTTTGACGATATCGGAGAACTTGTAATTCTCAATGACCATTAGCCTTTCATAATACTGTGGGTCCTGTGCCCTAACAAAGAACTTGTTCATCTGTTTCTCGTCTAATGCTGGTCTGACCTTGGCTGCTTCCTACCTCCACCGAGCAGCAAACTCGCGGAAAGTCTCAGTTGGCTTCTTCTTTAAGTTCTGGATATAGAAGACATCCGATGCGTTTTCTGTATTAAACCTGAACCGATCCATAAATTCTGATGCCATGCTCACCTAATTAGCCAACTTCTTAGGGTTCTGGCTTATGTACCAGGACAGGGCATCTCCAGTAAAGCTTCTCATGAAGAGCTTCATTCGGATCCTTTCATCTATTCCGACCCCCACGAGCTTGTCACAATAAGTTCTCAAATAAACCTTGGGATCACCTGTTCCATCAAACATTTCAAACTTGTGAGGTTTGTAACCCTCCGGCAGTTCCACATCTGGTTGTATGCACAAATCCTCGTAGTTTAGACCTTCTATACCTTTGCCTCCTTCAATACCTGAACGCGACTAGTCAACTTTTTGAGTTCCTTGGCCATGTTTTGATGAGCAGGTCCTTTTCAGTAGATTTTGGTGTGTAAGAGATTGGTTGAATGGAGTGAGGTAGTGTTTCCACGTATATGGGGTTGTTTTGGTGGGTGCTAGGGATTTGGGTGTAGTGGTGATCGTTGGTGGAGTTTTGAGGATCGGGAACAGGGTGAGGTGTGTTCTGAGGGGTGTGATAGGTAGTGGTTTGTGGGTACTAGGTTGGTTGAGGGCGCTGTTGTGGAAGAGTTGGTACCAATAGAGGATTGGGTTTTTAGGGTTGTGCGGCGTATTGATGGGGTGCGGGAGGATTTTGTGGATGTTGGTTTGGCGTATTCTGAGGAGGTTTCGGGTTTTGAACATTTTGTTGGTTAATATCTGGGACGTTTAGGGTGAGGGAGAGGTTTGCCAGGTTGTGGACCTGCTCAAGTTCTCCTTGTAATTCCAGTATTTTCTGCTCTAATTGCAGGACCAACTCATTCTGGGCTGGAGTGTGTCGCACCCCTTTTTTCTCGCGAAATCGGGTTTATGACATTTGGGAGGACAACTCATTCCTTTTGGGAATTGGGTTTGATTTAAAGAGTCGCCACCTAATGATTAGGGTGCATTAGGACACCAAGGAGGTTTGATTTGAGTAACCAGAGATTGGGTAAGGGCTTGAAATTATTCTAAGGAAAAGGTGTTAGGCACCCCTCAGAATCCACTAGTGTGGTTCCCGGCCAGACTATTATTGTGAATTTGGGTACAATTAGCATATAGACAAATAAGGCTCAAATAAGAGGGGATTTTATCACATAAAGGTTTGAAAGTAAGCGTGGTTTGAAAGAACAATTGGGAAAGCTGATTTTTTAAAAACTAAAGAGTTAAAATACTGAAAAGAAAGAAATAAAGAATAAAGGGAGGGGGGTCCTAGGTTTATTAATAATATGGATCACCCCACACAATGCCCGGTAATGACTCCTCAATGAGGGGCTACACGTGACATTATCGCGTGGTCATCATACCCATATCTACCCTTCCCACCCCGTTAAGGTATTTAAGCGCGGAATGGTCTTGCTTACCTATCACATGCTACTACCCGTCCCAATCCTGTCAGTCCCAGGGGCATTTAGGAATACTAATCCTAAGGGAGGTAGGGATGTTAGGCTTATTTGTTGTTTTAAAGGCAAAAAATTCTAAGGCGACATACAAAACATGTATAGCAAATTGGGGGGAAAGCACATAACAAGCAAAGGCTCAGATATACCCCCTTTAAACAAAAGAAGCACATAATTAGCATGACTTACACATACTAATTAGGGTCTGATTAAATTAAACATGCGAGGACTTAAAGGTTGAGGCAGACTGAATTATTACATAATTCAGATAAGAAGCCCGAAGCAGGCCTACCTGTTGGTTGTAGCAATTTCCAGAAACAGATTTAATTTTACCCTAAGGCTTGCGTAAGTGCTGAGACGAGGTCCTATAGGCATGATATCTACTGAATTCAGAAATAGTAAAGCTTGAAATAAACTGTTTGACTGCATACTCGTTAAACTTGCTAAGTGGGAATCAGATTATTAAAAGAGAGGCCAGATTTAAACGGACTGATTATTAGCGCTGCAACTGACAACACCCTTATTACAGATTTTATATCCATATGTGAATGAAGCGGCTCAGATTCGCTTAAGAGTTCCTATAGACATGCTTTCTAAGCGTAATTGATTTTGAACGTGGTGTAGAATGCAGAAGACTTGTTTTTAAACTTATGCACATGATATCTAGGTGCTGAACTGTTTGAAAACCTACGAACATGGTATCTAAATGCAGAAATTGTTTTAAAACTATAGGCATGATTTTTAAATGCAGAATTTATTTTTAAGAACCTATAGGCATGATTTCTATATGCAGAAATTGTTTGAAACCTATGAACATGATATCTAAATGCAGACTTTATTTTAAGAACCTATAGGCATGATTTCTGTATGCAGAAATTGTTTGAAACCTATGAACATGATATCTAAATGCAAAAATTGTTTGAAACCTATGGACATTATCTAAATGCAGAATTTATTTTTAAAGACCTATAGGCATGATTTCTATATGCAGAAATTGTTTGAAACCAATGAACATGATATCTAAATGTAGAAATTGTTTGAAACCTATAGGTATGATTTCTACCCTTTTTGCATACATAGTTACCCACCCTTTTCACTAGCCATCCCCAAGAGTTTATTACAAATTATTACAGCCCAGATTAAAGTAAAAAAAATACATTAGAAAAATATAAATAAAAGTACAACCAAGGAGAGCCTGATTCAGACCTCATGCTTGAAATATGAGGTAAACCAACTCCATGAGATCATGATCCAAAGCCTTTCTCCCACTTGAGTGTGTCAAAGTTCCCTAAGAGCCTCAAAGGGACTACGGGCAATGCTCACACCCAAATGTATTATCAGATTGCGACAAGTGTAGTGTGGAAGGGCCAGCCCTCAACTGTCCAAGTTCAGAGGGAGCTCAAAGGGTCCCAAGGCAAGGCTCACAAGAGGGGGGCAGAACTTAAAGACTAAGAAGGTGTGCAAGTGCAGAATAGAGTGCTAAAAGGGAAAAGGAATGGTGAATCAACTACAGATAAGCACACAATGGGATTCAGGGGAATAGGGGATTGTAAAGAGCGTGTCGTTTAGGCAAAAAGGAAGACTTTGGGCATGCCAAGCAATGGGGAATGCCGGCACACCTATAAGCCTGCCAGAACACATATTGTAGAGGCTAGGATCCCCAGGGGATCAAGTTCAATTCATGGATAATAACTTGCATACTGCCATGCCTCAAACCATAGGGGTTTGGGATTCATGATAGAACAGGCAGAAAGAAATCAATAAGCTATAATGCGTGTTAAACTATACATAAGCAGTAAACAGGGATACAAAAACAGTAAATAAACACATTTTTGTGGTGCTAAAAATTAAATCAGGGCATACCAATTTCAAAGAAACAAATAGAGAGCAAGCAACAGGTCTTGTAACAGGCCACAGTGTAAGCAAACAAAAGAGAATACTTTTTTGAGCATAAGTGTAAGTTCAAAAAAGACTGTGTCTGATTGTCTGTGATTGTCAATGAAAGGGTCGTGCATTTATAGTGTGAAGAATAGACAGAAACACGGTAAGAAAACAATTAAGGAACTGAATATCAATTAAAAAATCAATCAATACAAGACTTCCTTTAATTAAGGAATTCAGATTCAAACGGTAAAACTATTTAAGGAAAGAAATCAACTAAATATCTTGTGCAAAGTAGACAATTAGGGGTAAATACATAGGGGTTTTAATTAAGGGAAGAATTTTGAAATATACGGTTTAAAACAAATAAGGTAAGGATCCATCAGTATTCACTAAATCAAGGGGGTTAGAGATTTTGTAAGCATGGGTCCACAAATGAACCAAGTCAGAAAAATTAAGGAAAACTTTTGACTCAAATCGAGTAACAGGGACGTCAGCAAACATGGAAAGAAAATCAATCAAACTTATGCAAAGAAAGTCTGAAACCAATCACAATTGAAAGCCATTTAGAAGGGATGTTCAGCACATATAAAGAGTACACAAGTATCAGGCATGCGAGGCTGAATTTCGAACAAAGTGAAAGTGCCATGCAATTGCAAAATAAGTAAGTAGTAGACTATAGGAATATGGTAATTCAGTGATCGCATGCGAAAAGGGGTCAAGTAAATGTCTTATAGAGTTAGCAAAAGTCAGAATCATACGAAGAAACAAAATTGAAGCAATGATTTTGAAACTTAATGAAGCAGTAGATGAAACAACTCTAGGAACTCAAATAAGTCCAAAAGATTAGGGTTTTTGAGATCAAGCAAGTTCAGAGATAAAGCACAAGCAAGTCACATAGCCAATGGTCTCAAAACTTGGATGAACCCCCAAATTTAGGGTTCTTGCCATTAACCGAGTGGAGAGACGAAAGGGCAAGTGATTAATGGAAAAGATACTAATTGAAACAGGTTCAGAGGTCTCAGAAAGGAACTGAGACCTTTATCATGCTCTCTTAGTAGTAGGAATTCATGATAAGCATAGTAAAAGCACAGCATGCGAAACCAGTAGAAGAACTAGTAGAAGAAACAAATAAGAACATGGTGAACAACTTAACAAGAACACAGTAGGAGAAAACAAGGTAGACGAAACACACAAATAACACAGTAGAAGCAACTGATAAGAACATGGTAGAAGAACTTAACAAGAACACAGTAGGAGAAACATAGTAGAAGAAACACACAAGAGAAAAGAAAATCAGAGAAGCACACTAGAGAAAAAGAAAATCAGAGAAACATAACTCAAAAACCCTAGGTCGGAAAAATAAAGGTTTTGAAAGCGATGGTTTTTCTTTTAAAAAGAAATATCAAAAATCGTTTTAAAAGTTTAGGGAAAACCTGGATCTAGAATAGATCTAAAGAAATCATAAGAACCACAGAATCTAGGGTTTGGTGAGAAAGACTTGGATCGTTGTTGATCTAACCAGGAGGAGGCGAGGCCAGGCTCAAAACAGACGTGGTTTGCCGGAGCGAGGCCGGAGATGGCCATAAAACTTGAATAGAACCAGGTCTGGATGAAGTTTCTTTGTGTTCAGACCATGAAAGCCCAACGAACAGGTGTATATGAGCCATAGAGGGCCGGTGGGTGGTGAAACCACCATGGACTCAGGCCAGGAGGTGGCCGGAGAAGATGGATGAAACTCATCGGAGCGGAGGGGGAGGGGGAAGGTTCTAGAGAGAACCAGAGATAGAGAGATAGAGGAGAGGGTCGGTTGAGTGAGGAATGAGAGGGGTTTGGGAGGGGGGATCGTTTGGGCTTAATTAGGTAAGGGCGGATCTAGACCGTTGATCAAAATTGATCAACGGTCAAGATTTGATCCGGGTTGGGTCGGGTAGACTTAGGATTGGGCCTAGGTCTTGGGTTGGTTTAATTGGGTTGGGGTATTGGGTTTTAATTTAGGCTAAATTAGAAAGCCAAAATCTGGCTATAAGTTAAATAGCCCCTTTTTCCCCATTTAATTTATAAAAATAGTAAATAAATTTCCAAAAACTAATTGGAAGCACTAAAATGATTTATAATATATAATTAACAATTTAAAAATACAGGACTTAATTTTATGAATATAAAACACAATTGAATCTTAAAAGGGCTAATATTGCAATTATATACAATTTAGCTTAAAAAATACTAAATAAATTTGTAAAAATATGCAAAAAATTACCTCAGCTATATCTTAGCATAAATATAAAATTCTAATAAATGAATTACCAAAATAATAATTTTGGAAATAATTATTGGGTTTTTATGGATGAAAAGGGAAATAAATTAGTTTAAAAACCCTAATAAATTATGGGAAAAATAGTAAACTGCTGGGACATACTTATATATGCATATATATGCTATTTAAAAGATATTTTGCATATAAGAATATACAGGAAAAAATTGGGTATCAACAGAGTGCTCCGACCGTCTGAAGTTTTGATATTTTCAATGTTTTCTTTTCGAATGCCACTCAAGTCGTCCACCTTAGCTTTCCCTCTGCTTTTCGTATTACTTGGAGGAGGAGGAGGTGGAGGGTCTCTAGATCTGGTGTGATATGCTGATGATGCCAGTATGTGCGAACCAACCTTAGGGGATGAGAATAATAAAAGTAAAGAAAAACAAAAGGTAAACAAGTTAGTAAGGATTATTGAAAAATGTTTGCAGTGTTTAAACACATATTGCGAGAATGTAAGTTCGCGTCCTAGTCTGGGAGCCTCGTTGTGCCCGAGGTAAGCCTGGCGACATGTTGATTTGGAGAATTTCAGTGCCAATAATTGCCTCATTTCATTAATGTAAAGAAAAGATGAACCAAAAACGACACTAAATAAGATAAGTCACTAATGGCACTTGGCCTTATTACATTTAAAAAAGCAAATAAACCTAATCTACTTGGTCCTAGAAGGTCCTTCTCCAGGCTGGATACTCTTGTCGATCAGATCCCCCAGTTTGCGCAGGTTCAGCAGTAAGTATGCCCTTGCTAAATGTCCTCCTTCGCTTCCCTCAGCGTTCTGGCAATCGATGACTCTATTCCTCATATTTCCCTCTAATTCCATCAGACTGTACTCCAGATACTCCAACTTTTTGCTTGATTTAATAGCCCTCTCTCTCCATTCATTCATTAGTTCCATGTCGGTCTTGTGTTGCTCCAAGGTGCTCGGCCTCGGACTCGTGAACTCTTTTGCGGAGCTTGTTATATTTCACGTGTGCTTCGGCAATTTCATCTATGACCCTGTTTCCTGGACCAACCCTTGGCTCGAATATTCCCCCTATGTTATCATCAAACCATGAAGGGTAGAAGTACACGTGACCGGCGTGATACCGATCCGACTCGATGGTATCTTTTTCCTCGATAATCTTCAAGTGTCACATGTGTTGTGCTTTACTTTTGTATGGAATAGCGTCACCCTAAAAATCGGCTATGAAGTGACTCATTTTAGCAACCCGTAGTATGACCTGTTTCCTGCCTGCTTGTCTCATAACCCTAAGGGGAGCATAAAGGTATATTCCCCTTAACCGGATCATTACCAAGTGTGGAACATCCCTAGATCTGATGATGAATTCGTCGCTAGGGAACCATTCGAACATCTATTAAAACCTGATCCTCGGTCAAATTATTGAAAAACTGCACCCATCCTATAGTATCCTCTGGTTGAGCAAACCTGTCTGGGATATAGGTCATTTTCTTGGGATGATGGAAGGCTATGTGATCATTCCACGGCCTTCGCGGAAACTCTTAACGGTATTGACCTTGTTGGAGATGTTCTAACAGCCAAACTTGCAGCAGCAGATTGCAAACTTCAAAGTATTTGTACCCCTTCTAACAGCGCTCCAAGGCCCGATATATGTCTGCTATGATCATAGGGACAATAGTATATGTCTGCCCTTCGATCCCCTCCATCAAAGTTTTGGTTACTATGGCCAGTCTTGTGTGGATTCTGTCCCCTTGGATTGGGAACACTAACATACCCAAGAAACAGACAATGAACACAAAAACCCTGCGGTGAATCCACCCTAAAGAGGTGATGGAGAATTCGTCATCAAAACTGCGATAAGCTCTGCTGTGACGTATCGTTCATAGAGGAAGTCGAAGGGTATGTAGGAATTCTTCAGGAACTCCAAGTCATCATTCTTCTTCAATCCTATCATTTTCAGAAACCCCCTAGTAGAGCGATTTTCTGGCGCCAATAAACCAAGACTGTCCCAAGGTAGCCCAGCGAATCCCCCTATTTCTTCCAAGAGAGGGGTCATTTCTATGTTTCCAAAGCAAAACACGGCTCTTTCTTTGTCCCAGAACATTGTAGCAGCTTCGATTAACATGTTGTTTGGCTGAAGGTTCAATAAAGAAGGAAAATTTCCCAAGACCCTTTTCACATGATTCTTATCACTAGATAGAAGATCCTCCCACCAATCTAGCAACAATGGTGGTATGTTACGGACCATGCCTAACCGGGGGACTTCGTGCCTCATTTTCTATAAAACAAATATGGTTAGGCCCTTTCCCCCTCCAGATCTAACTATTTATACAACAATGATTAGCATATTGGCACTTATTTCTCCAAATTAATGCACACAATCGTGGTGGCGTCCGTTGGGATTATGGAAAACCCGATGGACTTTTGGACGAGGCTTGTCTTAAAGGGTTATTATGTGGACAACTTATTAACCCGGCTAGGTTTGACCATGATGCATGTACAATTAATCAGAGTAAGGTTTTTGGGGGGTCTAGACTTGTACCCTCAAGCGGACAACTTGAGGGGTAAAGGCACGGAACCGTTGACTGCACCGCTGATCGACTAGTTTTACCGCAAATACGCCTTTCTGGATTTAAAGAGGGATATATAGGAAGGGCGCAAACACTCATCAAGAATTGAAATGGGATTGATTACGCACGAGTGTAATATGATGTTAAGCATGATTTATGCAACAATAAATAGCATGTTTTCACGTATAGCACGTTAAAAGAATGATAAATGCAGTATCTAATAATTGAAAGACGCTGTTTAAGAAAAGAAAACAAGGAGACAAGTCAGTTTCTGTAATAAAGGAAATCATAAATGCTTGAAAAATAGGTAATTAAATCCAAATAAGGGGGAAAGGGGAAAGGGTGCACATGTATTAACAGAACAAAGCATTCTTAAGACTAATTCACAAAAAGCAAGTTTATTATGGTAAAAGCCTAAAATGTCCCAACAGAGTCGCCATGCTGTCGCGCCCCCTTTTTCCTCGCGGAGTCCGGGTTTCGACATTTTTTGGGACAACTCATTTCCTTTTGGGAAGGGGTATGGAATTTGAAGAGTCTCCACCTAACGGATTTAGGTTGCGTTAGGGCACCTAAAGAAAATAACTCATAAACCGGTTTGCATTACTAGAGATTGGGTAAGGGCTTGAAATAACCTTGAGGGGAAGGTGCTAGGCACCCCTCGAGATCCACAACGGTGGATCCTGACCAAACTCGAATTAGGTGAATTAGTCTTATAAACAAATAAAGCAATTTAGACAAATAGAGATTATTTCTAAAACAAGGAGTAAAAGGGGGTCCTAGGTTTTTTAGCCTATAGGATCACTTCTGTGCAATACTTGGTAATCGTCCCCAAGTTGGGGTGCTACACATAGCATTAGCGCACAGGTCATCATTTCCTTTTACTACCCAATTACCCTTCCCCTTTGTTTATTACCTAAACGTTCTAATAACATTCGATACGTGCCATATGCGTGCATTACCCGTCCCTTACATGTGGCCCTAGAGGTGTCTAGGACCTCAATTAAGGAAGTTCTAGACTCACCTACGTTGCTTTAAAAGGAGAAAACTAAGCGACAAACAAAAAGCCAAATAGGATGTGACGACCCGACCCGTCGTCTCATGTGTTACTGCTCCGTTTTCCCCATTTTTATGCTTCTTCATGTTTCGTTATCGGTGTGTGGTGTGTTAGAGTTGATTCGGATTGGTTTTGATAAGAAATGATACACTTAGTCTCTTTAAGGAAGGCTTAAGTTGGAAAAGTCAACCGGACGTTGACTTATGAGTTATAGGGCTCGGATGTGATTTCCGGTGATTCGGTTAGCTTCGGGAGGTGATTTGTGACTTAGGAGTGCGATCGGAATTGAATTTGGAGGTCCGGTGTAGAATTAGGCTTGAATTGGCGAAGTTAGTATTTTGGCGAATTCCGGTTGATAGGTGAGATTTTGATCCGAGGGTCGGAATGGGATTCCGAGAGTTGTTGTAGCTTCAACATGTGATTTGCGATGTGCGTGCGAAATTTTAGGTCATTCGGACGTCGTTTGGTCGGGTTTTTGATCGAAAGTGTATTTCGAAAGTATTTAAAAAATTAGGCTTGAATTCGATGAGTTTTGGGTAATTTGATGTTGTTTGAGGTGCTTTGATGATTGGAACAGGTTTGAATAATGTTATGAACTATGTTGGCATGTTTGGTCGGGGTCCCATGAGGCTCGGATAAGTTTTGGAAGAGTTTTTGGAAGATTTTTGCCGTTTTGAGCATAAGCATGTAATGATCTAAAGGTTCATTTTTAGTTCTAGAGATCCAAATTTGATTTCGAGACTTCCGAAATTTTGATAATGAATTATAGGACTGATCTGGAAATTTTGGTCTAATTTCAGCAAGTCGCAATTGGGTTTTTGACGCGAAATATGAGTTAATTGTTTAACGAGCGAAATGGGTATTGAACTGGGCAAATGAGCTCCGAATTGAGTTTCAATTGAAGGGTTGTGTTCGTATTATTATTTGTGACTCATAGGAACAAGAATCGTCTAATTCCTAGTTCGTATGACGGAGTTAGAGCCATTTTAGTGAAACAAAAACTGCTGCAATTTATTGGGCAGTTGTTGGTTTTTTTTAAGCGCGTGAACAGTACCGCGCGCGTGAACAGTACCGCACGTGTGAACAGTAATTCCGAAAAATTCTGGGCAGTGAGTTTATATCCGCGATTTTGGGTCATTTTTCCTCCATGGTTGATGATTTTGAGAGCTTCTTGGTGGAGATTAAAGAAGGTTTCAAGGGGGAACGACTTGAGGTAAGTTTCTTGAACTTAAAACTCAATTTTATGATGCTAATACATGGATTAGAGCTGAAAACTCAAGTAATTTATGGGCAAAAATGGTGGTTTAGGGCTTGAAACTTAGGAGAGTTAAAATGGAGATTTGAGGGGTCATTTGAACTCCGATATTGGTAAATTTGATATGTACGGACTCGTAGCGAGATGAAGAATCCGGTGATATAAATTTCATAATTTTTCGAGAAGTGGGCCCGGGGCTCGGGTTTTGCCAACTTCGTGATTTTTGATATTTTTCGAGTCTTTTTGATTGGGTTATGATTCATTAGCCTATTGTGACGTATTCCTTGTGGTTTTGGTTAGATTCGACGTGCGTGGAGGTCGGTTTGAGGGGGAAAGGCGTCGCGAGCTAGAGATTTTACCGGTTCGAGGTGAGTAATGATTTTGAATGATGTCCTGAGGGTTTGAAACTATGTTAAGATGAGACACGCGTTCCATAACGAGTGCGGGGTCATTTACTATTGGGGACTGTGACTTGGTCCAGTCCGGATGATATTTTACCGCGTATTAGCAATGACTTGTTGTTTTCACTATGATTTGGGCTTATTGCCATATTTGGGGCTTATTGCCGACTGTTTGAACTCTTTATGAACTATCATCACTGTTTTCCTCACTGTTTGAAATATTATTTGAACTCAGTCCATGTGATTTACATTGTTTCTCGAACTCAGCCATATTTACTCAAACTTGGAGTTTTAAACTGATATTTGAACTATTGTTTGAGCTGAGTATTATTGCTTTACTGTTGCCCGAGGGGCTGTTGACTATTTCTGGACTGATTGAGGCCGAGGGCCTTATGTGAGGGCATGGTGAGTGAGGTGAGGAGGCTTTCAGGCCTCGTATTGATACTGTTCAGGCTTTCAGGCCTTGTTGATTGTGCTTGGGCTGTAGGAGCCCCTCTGGAGTCTGCACACCCACAGTGAGCGCGGGTACCCATTTAGAATTGGACAGTTGTAACAATGACACTGTCATGCGTGTTTTGGTCAGGTAACAACGACTGACCAGTCAGGTAACAATGGCTGACCAGTGGTAATAATGGCACTGAAACACGCGTTGGGTCAGGTAACAATGGCTGACCAGTCAGGTAACAATGGCTGACCAGTGGTAACAATGCCACTGAAACACGCGTTGGGTCAAGTAACAATGGCTGACCGGTCAGGTAACAATGACTGACCATACTTGAGCATACTTGTTTTATTAATTGTTTTCAAAGAGGATTTCTTGCTATGTTTCACTGGTTCCTACTGTTTACTTGATTTTACTGTTTGAGATAGCATTATCTGTGCCTGTGTGGGATTTTATATTCTCAGTCGTTATTCATTTTTATTGCTCACTGGGTCGGAGTACTCACATTACTCCCTGCACCGTGTGTGGAGATACAGGCATAGCAGAGTTCGTTCCTAAGCGCTGATTTCCATCCAGACCAGGC